>NW_015629065.1:1127356-1129299 GCF_001515625.1 Sinocyclocheilus rhinocerous
TATATTCATATACATATAACTGTATATTATTTTGTTATTGTGAATTTTATATTATTGCATATGTTGTTGTATATTTGTATTTATTAATTGATTTGTATTTTATTATAATTTATTTTAATAAATGTGTATGAAAATAAATAATGTTCTTAAATAATAATTAATTAAGTGAAATATTTTTCTGACCATGTTCCGTGAGAATCACCCACTCACTCCGAGTCTCTCCCATGTCTGTGCTTGGAACTGGCAGCTGTGTAAGCCCTGCACCATTTCCCCTATGACCCCAAAAGAGGCAGGCAGCAGCACTATGGGCTCCCCCAGTGCTGACGGAGCGCTCCAGTTACATCCTTCTGCGCAGTCTGGCATCCACACACGCATACAGCACGCAAGTGCTAAGCCCTCTTTGGAGGTCTGGCCAGGAAGAGAGGAGACGTGACATTAAAGGTGGGTGAAGTTGGCCAGGTTTGTGTTATCAGAGCCTCAGATGTCTCCAGTGACCATCATCCAAGCTCTGTGCACTCACTGAACCCAGTGACCTCACCTGCAGATGGCAGCACCAGGCTGTCTCTCTGCCACAGCCACTGCCTTGGCAGAAGTCTATCTGGACATGCCATATCTGCCACAACATGTCTGCTGGTGCCATCCTATATGGAGATATATGGAGATTGAAAGCAACGATTGAGGAGCTGATAAGAATCAGGAGCAGAGTCTTGCACGAATGAGCTTCACGCAAGCACCTTCTCGGCAATTATATAATATACCCATATATCATGTGTTATACACAATGATGTAATGAGAAAAATTTTGAAATGAAAAAAGCCTTACTTTCTCAAAATGGTGTTAATGGTGTAATGCCAGTCTTTGGTAAAGTGCAAAACTTATTATATCTAAAATCATTTGTAAACATTTTAATAATTAAAACATAGATAAAAAAAATCTACTTAAAAAATAACCATAAAAATAATCAAAATAAAAAAAATTATGACTACTCACATATGCATCAGTGTACACATATGGATGGGTTTAAATAATTAAATAAATAATATAAATAATTTCAATATAAACTATTATAAATATAAACTAAAAACGGGTGGGGGGAATAATAATAACGAAATCATTAAAAAAATAGCTGCAAGCAGCAATTACTGGGGTTCTAAGACCTCTGAGCAATTATAGATATTTTAAGATAAGTCACTAGTAATAGGCTATTAATTAATGATTTATCACTTTTGACCAATAGGTGGCACAATATATATTTTTACCACAAGGTGATGCTGCCCCCAAAACTTTTTGAGTACCTTCAGGGCATAGGACGGAGGACACATATTGAATTTTGTAACGGTACGCCAATGTGTTCATAAAATATAGCATTTGAAGAAAAAATTCAAAATGGCGGACACCCAAAATTGCCAACATGGGAAAATCGGCTACCATTCAATTCGGTATGCTGGTTCAAATCTCTTAAAGGGGTCATATGATGCGATTTCAAGTTTTCCTTTCTCTTTGGAGTGTTACAAGCTGATTGTGCATAGATAAGATCCCTGAAGTTGCAAAGACTAAAGTCTCAAAACCAAAGAGATATTCTTTATCAAAGTTAAGACTCTGCCACGCCCCCCTAAAACGGCTCATTCTAACACGCCCCCACATATCTACCCCACTATGTGGAAATATTTGCATAATCCCGCCGCAAATGTGCACGCAAAGAAAGAAGGCATGGTGTCAGTAACCGCAGTTAGTGTTGAAGCAACATGTCAGGGAGACGCTGTGTTTCTAGGCAAAAGCAAAATCACTTTATTTGGCCTTCCGGAAGTAGATGCAATTAGGAATCATTGGTTAAGATTTATTTACAACAGAACAGCACAACCCAGATGTTCGAATTTGTGCAACGCATTTTATGGACGACAGTTTTTTTTTAACCTAGAAGAGTACAAGGCTGGCTGTGCACA
>NW_015629065.1:1129553-1134133 GCF_001515625.1 Sinocyclocheilus rhinocerous
AAAATAAATAATGTTCTTAAATAATAATTAATTAAGTGAAATATTTTTCTGACCATGTTCCGTGAGAATCACCCACTCACTCCGAGTCTCTCCCATGTCTGTGCTTGGAACTGGCAGCTGTGTAAGCCCTGCACCATTTCCCCTATGACCCCAAAAGAGGCAGGCAGCAGCACTATGGGCTCCCCCAGTGCTGACGGAGCGCTCCAGTTACATCCTTCTGCGCAGTCTGGCATCCACACACGCATACAGCACGCAAGTGCTAAGCCCTCTTTGGAGGTCTGGCCAGGAAGAGAGGAGACGTGACATTAAAGGTGGGTGAAGTTGGCCAGGTTTGTGTTATCAGAGCCTCAGATGTCTCCAGTGACCATCATCCAAGCTCTGTGCACTCACTGAACCCAGTGACCTCACCTGCAGATGGCAGCACCAGGCTGTCTCTCTGCCACAGCCACTGCCTTGGCAGAAGTCTATCTGGACATGCCATATCTGCCACAACATGTCTGCTGGTGCCATCCTATATGGAGATATATGGAGATTGAAAGCAACGATTGAGGAGCTGATAAGAATCAGGAGCAGAGTCTTGCACGAATGAGCTTCACGCAAGCACCTTCTCGGCAATTATATAATATACCCATATATCATGTGTTATACACAATGATGTAATGAGAAAAATTTTGAAATGAAAAAAGCCTTACTTTCTCAAAATGGTGTTAATGGTGTAATGCCAGTCTTTGGTAAAGTGCAAACTCATTATACATAAGATAAACCTTACTATATTACTTATAAACCTTAAATTGGAATAATAATAATAATAAAAATATAATAATTTTAATAAACTTAAAAAATAACCATAATAATAATCAAATTTAAAAAATTACGACAACTCACATGTGCATCAGTGTTCACATCTGGATGGATGTAAATAATACAATAAATAAAAATAATATAAATAATAAATAATAAAAATAGGGGGAAAAAACACTAATAATAATAATAATAATCAAATAATTAAAAAATCATAATATGACAATTGTAGCATGATTTATGCATGAAACACAGGTTCTCTACACAATGTCCAGTGGTGCTGTGTATCAGTGTACACATCTGGATGGGTTAAATTATAAAAAAAAATAAAAATACATAATAATAATAAAAATAACTATCTTCTTAAATCCCTAATAATAATTCAAATCAAATCAAAATATGACAATTTTAGCATAATTTATGCAGTGGTGCTGTGAGTGTACACATCTTGATGGGTTTAAATAATTTGTAAAATAAATAAAAAATAATAATATAATAAATAGAAACTATTATAAATATAAGCTAAAAATGGGGGGAAATGTAAATAATAATAATGAAATAATTTAAAATTATAACTGCAAGCAGCAATTGACCCTTTGCAAAGACCCGTCCCCCTTAGTTACTGTTGCTACATCCAAAAAGCCATGGCGCTCTCATGACACACATCATGTTCTCATGCAGTGGAAAATACATCGCAGAGCAAAGAGGACACTGCCAACGTACCGGCAGACAAGACAGAGCAGTTACTTCTGGTATGAAACAAAGTCTTAGCTTGAAATGTTGTCTTTTTTAAAGAAATCCAAACAATACAGTTTCGTGGCTCTTTAATGTGTTATGAAAGATCGCTGTAACGCCTCAGTTCAAGCATCACGTGAACCGATCATCTCTTCCTCTTTACTATAGCACAAAATAAACATGAACAAACATCAGAAGGTATCTTGTTTAAACTGTGGAAAGACATTATTACACGCAATTTTTTTTAAGTTTAAGTCCACTGACATTTTTTTGCCAGACAAAATAGCAGATTTGGCCTTATGATTGGTCAGATTGCCTGTCAATCAAACCTCCGGTGAAGGGTTCATCAGAAATACAATCACTAGTAATATTATTTAATGATTTATCACTTTTGACCAATATGTGGTGCAATATATATTTACCACAAGGTGGTGCTGCCCCAAAACTTGTTGAGTACCTTCAGGGCATGGGACAGATGACACATATGGAGTTTTGTAACAGTACGCCAATGCGTCATCAAAATGGTGGATGCCCAAAATGGTCAACATGGGAAAATCGGATACCATTCAACACAGTATGCTGGTCCAAGTCCAAATCTAAAGAGACTGGAGTTTTCCTGGACTGGACTGGATTTTTGGCCAAACCTTTCAGAAGTTATAAGCAAACAGAGCAAACTTTCAAATCTCCAGACCACTAGGTGGCACTGTGCTGAAATTCTGCAGGTAACCTCAGGTCATGGTTGTGATAACAAACTCCAAGTTTGGTCTGAATGCAATGAAGTGTTGAGGAGATATAGCCTCATGTCCACTTTGGCGAACTCTTCGTCTCCGTCGTCTTCGTCAAATTCATTGAGGCGTTATTCGAGAGCGGTTAGGTTGAACAAAAAGCTTTGGATAACGTTTTGCCAGAATTGTCTGAAGATGGTCTATAAGACACTTTAGTCTATGAAAAAAAGGTCTGAGTTATAAGCGATTTCGTGTTTTTGATCACTGTAACGCCCCCTACTGGCCAATTGAGGTAAGTCTTTGCCAGTGTCTCCCCAAATTGAGCTGCACTGGCCAAGTTTCAAGTCTCTAAGCCTTATGGTTTGATCAATTTAATGGCAGAATAATAATAATAATAACAATAACAATAATAATGATAATCATATAATAAAAATCCTTAAAAATACAATAGGGTTTCAGCACTTCGCACTTGAACCCCTAAAAATCATAATATGACTATTTTAGCAATATTTATGCATGAAACACACAGGTATATCTTTTAGACAGTCTCTTGTTCTCTACACTGTCCAGTGGTGCTCACATGCTGTGTCTCAGTGTACACATCTGGATGGGTTTAGTCAAGGAATCCTATAAAAGAACCTAATGGGCTCTCCTAACATTTTGAGAGTCTGATTAAGAGAGCTTTTAGATGTGCTCCACATCAATGAGTTCCATCTGTGATTTATGTGAGTTTACTTTAAATGAGCATTTTTTCCCCCTTTGGGTATTGTTTGGGCACGTGCAAAAACTTGTACATGTCTTCTGAACAGGTTGATGTGTTGATGTGGTACCTGCAAGTAGCTTTAATACCCCAAAAAAAGTCGGATGGAGGCTTTGAGTTTGTGTGTATATCACACAAGTCTTCTTTTTATGTATTGCAAGTAATTCCAGTCATCTAATACAAAACATACATTAGGACAGTGCACAATATATTTAGTATGTGATACATAAAACAGTCATAATAAATAATGTTCTTGAGAAATACTCTTGGATGCCCTTCTGAGCATCCATTGCTTTCAAGCGGACACTGAAGGTTTTATTAGATCAGGCAGTTGAATAAAAGAACAATGCCCTCTAATGGTACCATAGACTCTGACAAATGCACTCAATGATATACGATAATATCAGCTCAGAAGTTTAATGTTGTGCAAATCATCTGAGAAGCAGGGTGTGTGTTTTGTGTGCTGGACTCGAAACATGCATTACATTTGCAATGAATTAGGCTTCCTGGTGCTGTAAAGTTGACACCTGCCAGTTCAAACATCACCAGATGCAGGTGAGGACAGTACAGCACGGCAGGTAATTGGGGGACAGATGTAAACTTTTAACTTTTGCTATCTCTCTCTCTATATATAGATAAGGGTATATCTATAAATAAAAAGCATGAATATGAATAGCATGAATATTATTTAAAATTCCTTAGACTTTGATGTGTCTCCAAACATTCTCTCTTTTATGGTAATGCATTTCCTAAATTTCTCCACATGGCGTCGCTACTGCGCTCCGTGCAGAATGTCATAATATAGTGTGGGTGCTGCTTAATACACTTAAAAATAAAGGTGCTTCACGATGCCATAGAGGAACCTTTTTGTCTAAATGGTTCCATAAAGAACATTTAACATCTGAAGAACCTTTCTGTTTCACAAAAGGTTCTTTGTGGCGAAAGAAGGTTCTCCAGATTATAAAAAGGTAAAAAAGAGATGGTTCTTTAAAGACCTTTGACTGAATGGTTCTTTGTGGAACCAAAAACGGTTCTTCTATGGCATCGATGTGAAGAACCTTTTGAAGCACATTTATTTTTAAGAGTGTATGCTTATAGGGTTAAAAAAAATAAAAATATCAACAATTGTAAACATATAAAATATGAATATAATCTATATTAAATGCTATCACAAAAGAATAATATTAATATGTATTAAAAATAAAACTATAAGTAATATTTAGAACAAATAAAAAGAAATATATTAAAATATAACTAAATGTAAAATCGTAATAATAATTTTAAATAGAATTTTAAACTATAATAATAATAATAAATGTTCTTTGTTTAAAAAGCCAACATAATTATAAAAATGTGCTGACATTATCATTTGTGTATTTGTTATTGTAAAAACTATAAATATAAACAAATTATACCATAAAATTAAATATAATATTTATAATTTTCAAATACATAAAACAATAAAACAATTTTAAAATAATATCTAGAAGTCTGAAAGCTTAAAATAGCTTAATAGGCTAATAAGAATAGATAATCTAAATGAAAAAAAATAAATAAAT
>NW_015629065.1:1136194-1144840 GCF_001515625.1 Sinocyclocheilus rhinocerous
TATTTATATATTATTATTATTATTGTTATTATTTATATATATTATTAATTTATATATATATTATTATTATTATTATTATTATTATTTATATATTATTATTATTTATATATATATAATAACAACAAGTTTATGATAATAATTTTAAATCTAAGAACAGTATATTGGCTTTCTTAAGCCAACATTATTATAAAAGATGCCCTGACATTATCATTTATATTTACTGTGTTAGTTTAATGATACAAAATAAAATCTAGAAAAAAAATATTAAATACATAAAACTAAATATTATTATTATATTATTATGTATAGTTGTATCGTCTTTTTGTTTATTTTATATTATATAATATAGAAGAAGGGAATGACTCTGGACAGTTCAAACCTGCGGCACTTTTTTTACGTGCTTTATGCGCATGCGTGCTGAAGTGCGCGTGACTTGTTCTTCAGAATGCTACAACTGTGGAGTTGAGAAGAAAATAAATGAACAGTTTAATCGAAACCATGCACTTTCCTCAGTGCGTGTTGAACCAATAAAGTAAGTCAAGTCGTTTAGTTTATGAGGCTAAAAAAAGAAATAACGCTAAACGAGATCAATTGCTTGTAACTGTTTTTATTTCCGCTAGCATGCTTGCTAAATGAGCTGAGTCTGCACAGTGCATCATTGTAAGATGTGTTCCGACACGGTTTTACATTAGAAAATGTCAGTAAAATAACCGTTTAGAAGATGCATTGTTTATGTATATTAAAGGTCTGAATAAAACTCGATAACTCATGGAATGACAGCGTAATTCCCAGGTAAAGCAACAGAAGCCTTTAAACCACAGGAGATCAGGAACATGATGTACTCATGAACCAAACAGCAAGCACGATTACAAATTCCATCTTACTGGCTGTACAGTTCATTTCAACATTGTTTAAATGTAATTTGTAGTTCATAAAAAGCAATACATGTTTGTTTCTTAATTCTGAGGTCATGTCCTGTAATAGAGCAAACTAAAGACATGTTCTTCTTGTTTTATGTGCAGTAATGCTGTAGAAACACTCATCCACTATGCTGAGTCGCCTTCAGGAGCTCAAGAAGGAAGAGGAGACTCTTCTGAAAATAAAAGTCATGCTGCAAGATCAGCTCAACAGACTTAAGGTAAGAACAATCGTGTAAAAATGTCATTGTGGTCTCTGTGCATAAAACTGATCTCTGTATTTGTTTATGTTCATCAGTTTGAGGAAGGGACCCTGAGGTCAATGATAAATGCACAGTCTGAAGAAAGCCCAAATGAAGCCCCTGCCCCTGAGGTAAATAAACAAAAGGACAAAACCAAAAAAAATTTTCTTCTTCCATTATTCTGAACTGGTGATTTACATTAAAGGAGTGGTACACTTAATAATATTTTATAATAATAAAAGTAACAGTAAGTATAATAATATTTTGTGCTCCGATTTTCTTTTAACCTATTATTTTTGTTGAACATTTTTTCATGAAACATTAGGCAGAATTTCTAAATTTGCCTTTCATACGACATATGTGAATAGTTATTTATACTGCAAATCTCCATAATGGGAAAAAAGCATCATAAATTCACATTTGTGGTCAATGCCTTTAAACTTGCTGCATCGTTATTGGTCACATGACACAATCAGGTCAGAACAACATGAGATTAAATTATGATAAAGTTTTCAGGTTACACTACCATTCGAGACTTTGGGATCAGTTTTTTTTTATATGAAAGAAATTAATGTTTTTATTCGGCAAGGAGACAATCAATTGATCAAAAGTGACATTAAAGACATTTATAATGTTAGAAAAATATTCTATTTCAAATACATGCTATTCTTTTGAAGTTCTATTCATCAAAGAATCCTTAAAAAATGTATCATGGTTTCCACAAAAATATGAAGCTATTTTCAACATGATTTATAATATGACAAGTTTCTAGAGCACCAAATCAGCATATTAGGATCATGTGACATTGAAGAGTGGAATAATGGCTGCTAACAATTCAGCTTTGCCACCACAGGAATAAATTACATTTTATAAAAATAGAAAACAGTTATTTTAAATGACAATAATATTTCGCAATATTACTGTTTTTACTGTATTTTTAATGAAATAAATGAAGCCTGGGTGAGCATAAGAGACTTTCTTCAGAATTATTAAAGCTATTCTTTTAAAAAACAATTTAAGTTAAGACAATTAAGATGTTTCTCTTGACAAATTATGGTGTTTATATTTGTTGTGCGCAGGTGGAAGTCAACCTAGATGATGAGACTGAGATCAACCAGACCAAACTAGTATTAGGTGCTCAAACAGACTATGACATGGAAGAAGAAGAGGAGGAGGAAGAGGATGATGACGAGGATGATGACGCAGACGATGACCTCGATATGGTGCTAGAAGATGAGGAAGATGAAGATGACTACTGACTGTGCCTGCAAAGACGGCGTTATCATTTACTCCTGTGTTTAGGTGTGTAGTCTGCACATTTGGCATGCTGATAGAGACTACATCAGTCTCTCTGTCTTAGATTGGTGTTGCTTTAGATAAACTGTTGGTTCACCCATCTATAAAATCCTCCAAAAGTATGTGTAGCACAAATACAACTCCTCCTATTACTGTGCTATTGGCCAAGCCTGCACTTTATGTATTTTTTAAATACATATACATTAAAGATTGCACCAATTCTATTTCATGGTGTTCATCGAGTGATGCTGTACTAAATAGGCTTTATTTAATATTGTATTGTATTGCTTTCAGATTGAATGCATTATGATTATGAAGCTGATGATAAGTATTACGTATGTACATGTTCATGTTGTGAGGTATTCGCAGAGGTACTTTTTCTATTTGGAGTGAGTGTGTGGACTAGGCTGTGTGTGCATGGGCATGAGAATTGTTCTAGCTGAGCCAGTATTCTAACTTTTTTGTACTTCATGTGCAGCATTGTTAATGTACAGAGAGTTCCTATGTTTTCTTAAAGAAAAACATCTTTTCTGCAGATTTTAAAGAAGGTGCTCAGCGTAATTGCATTTTAAAACACTTCAACTTAGCACTGTCTCTTTAACAGAGCGATGCAGGTTGTTTGGTTAGGTGTTTTGGTGTTGCCTTGATGTAAGTGTATGATGTGTGAATGACATTTTTACATTACACAGTAGGTACATGCTAATAAAGGCGAGTATGATGATCAGATATGATGACAGATGCATTTCCTCTGTCGGCCTGTATTATTAATATAATAAATTACAGTTTCTGTGACAACAGACTTCTGCCCTCTCCCAACCACAGCATAAACCTGCAATGCAGTAAAAACACTACCAGCATTCAGTATTTTCAAAAAAAGCTGTTAACAGTGTACTACGCTTCACAAAAAGAGGGGCAAACCTGGAGACAAATGAAGCCACCATAATGGATTAATTTATATTCTTATAACTTTAAGAATGTTTAATATTTATATGTTCTTAAAGTGCAAAATAGAATGTTTTAGAAATAAATATGTATATCCTATATATTGTGCAAAATAAATGTTAATATTAATGTTTAATATTTGATTTTTTTTATATAGAAAGCAAGGTTTATGGATACATCAAACATTTTTTAATTAGCTATTCAATTTTAACAATGTACTACACTTTACACGAAAAATGATGCAACAACAGTATATTATAGATAATATAGATCGCAATCTAATAACTTTAAGAATGTTTAATATTTATATATTCTTAAAGTGCAAAATAGATTTTAGAAGTATTTGTTTTAGAAAAAAATAAATATGTATATCCTCATATATAGTGCAAAATAAATGTAAAAACATTTAATTTTTTTATTTATAATTGTTTATTTAATACTATTTTATTTTATTTCTATTATTTTATATAGAAAGAAAGCATGCTTGTAGATACATCACTTTTTTACATTTGTAATTCAATTTTAATGTATTACACTTTTTATTTGTATACACTGTTTTTTTTGCAATTTTTAAAAATATATATTTTTATCTGTACATTTTTCATTAATAATACTATTTTATATAGAAAGCAAGGTTTGTGGATATATCACAGTTTTTTACATTTGTAATAAAAAAAATTATTTCCTCCATTAATTGCTTTTCAAACATTACTACTTGCTAAATAGAAGTTGTGGATTACTAAATCGCAATAACTCAATAACATAAGAGTCAGAGTAAGACCTGAAACCTGTTGTATAATATTTGGGTCAGTTTATCCCACCTGTCATTGTTGTTGCAACATTAACTTTGCTTACAGAGTGAAACCCTTGTTTGTGGGAGATCTGTCCACCATTGCAAAATGTGATCACAGTCCATTGACCCTCAATAGGGAGGCTTTTGGGTCTACAGTGGGGTCATGGGACCACCTTTAGTACAGCACAGCGCTTTGCCACCCAAGCTGAACAGTAACAGACTCTGTATGGCAACCTTCAAACTTCAAAACTGGATGTGATATCAAGGTGTGGGATAGTTTTCATCGATTTTAAAGGCAGTTCCATCTGGAATCAATGCAAATTCTGAGAAAGGTATGTTCAAATCAAGAGTACGAGTGTGAAAATGTAATTTTCTAGATGTTGGAAAAAGGTTTTAGTCATTCATTACTGGGCAAACTGCATTGTGTTTAGTAACAGCGATGAATGATGTCTAGTGAAACGGTAACTACCTCTCAAATCAGGAGAGCGTGGTACTGATGAGAGTCACTGAGCTGGAGCTGAGATCTGGAATATGATGCTGTCACACCGTGTTGGACGAGCGTGTCATGTGCTTGTGCTGGTGTTGTGTCTGTCTGCGGCTGAGGACTTCGGCTGGTCAGCGAACAACCACGACTCCTTCTATTATGGCATTTTTCCAAATGGTATGATGCCACCATTACTAAACGGATTCCTTTCTCAGACATTATGGCCTTTGGGAAATGAATTGATCTGCATGGATATCAATGATGAAAGTTAAATACATTAACTGACAAATAATACTTAACGTGAAAGAATTGTATTCTCTACCGTTTCACTTCATTTGTCAGGATTTTCGTGGGGCGCCGGCAGTTCAGCCTATCAAACAGAAGGAGCCTGGGACAAAGATGGGAAAGGACTGAGCATCTGGGATGTGTTCACTCATAAGAAGGGAAAGACGTTCTTGAATGATACTGGAGACTCTTCATGTGAGGGATACTACAAATTCAAGGTGACCATGCTGGTTTTTGCTATGACATTGAATATGAAATGTCCCAGCTGAAATGCAACAACATTTTTGCTTCATTTTCTCGTATAGGATGATATTTCATTGATAAAAGAGCTGAATCTGAGTCATTATCGGTTTTCCATCTCCTGGCCTAGGATCATGCCAACTGGAATCAGGTGTAAGTATCCATACTGCTGGCTCTAGGTAGGATTTTTATATATTCCCAAAATATTTGACCTCCACTTTTGTGTATTTGCAGCTGACCATGTGAATGAGAAAGGAGTGAAGTACTACAATGCTCTTATTGATGAGCTGCTTGAACACAATATTACTCCCATTGTGACCCTTTATCATTGGGACCTGCCACAGGTGTGTATTCCTGAATATATCCAATAGGCCTACTAATAGCGCTATTTAAAATATTATATTCTGATTTATTTAACCTCTCTAGAACGTTTTGATGAATAGATCTTAAATGGCATATTTTATTTGAACTAAAACAAGGCTGTGAGGCAGCAGACTGTTCAATGGGCTTTAATGCCTTTGACTTTTTGCTCGTTCAGATAACGCAACCTTGTGTAATAAAATTAATAAGGACATAAAACAAAAACTGTGGAAAACGTGTTGTAAAAAAAATAAAACGTGATATCGTGTGTCATATTTACTGCTGCTCGACGAAATGTTCCAAGTGAAATCCAAAAATCCATCGGGAGTTTCACGTGAGAGCGGAAATATTCCCCGCGTAAATTTAGCAACGGTTTTAAGTTGGATGTGGTTTCGCTGCGTTGACCAACAAGTTGCTTGGTTAGAATGTGATTTCTGTATGTGCTGTGCTTTATATATCTCTACATCTCATACATCCCTACATATTAATTTTAATTGCTTTTTTGCCCACATAAAGTCCGAGTTTTGCTAATGTGGCAGCACCTTAAGATAACGAACAGAATTCGCCTGTCCATCACTGCCTCCTTTACATTTTCTAAACAAAAAGAGCCAATTCGATTCATTTTACATTTACTTAACCCTCTCAACAATATTTTTCAACAATATCTCTAAAGATGTGACAAGTAAAAAGATGAATACACGTTTAATGAATTTCATTCATCCACTCTATTGACTGCAGTAATAAGGAAGGTTTTATCATTTATCAATTTGTCTGTACATTTGGACAGGTTTTGCAGGAGAAATATGGTGGATGGCAGAACATCAGTATGATTAATTATTTCAACGACTTTGCCAATCTTTGCTTTGAACGCTATGGGGACCGTGTCAAATACTGGATAACTTTTAATAACCCATGGGTACGCTCACTCTATTCATCTCTAGTTAATAACAGCGAATTAAAGAAATGTGTAAAGGATTAGGTTATTAATGCTCATTGTGTGTCAGTCAGCGGCAGTGGAAGGATATGAAACTGGAGAACATGCTCCAGGACTGAAGCTCAGGGGCACTGGGGCCTACAGAGCAGCTCACCACATCATTAAGGTAACACTTAGCTTCCCTGACATGATATTGTATCATAGTATTTCAGAATGGAGTTACTGTATAATACTGTTTGTGTTGGTTTACTAACAGGCACATGCTAAGGTTTGGCATACTTACGGTACTCAGTGGCGAAACAAACAAAGAGGTATGAGCTTTCCAGTATCTATAAGTTTATTAAAAATCACACCCTCTGAACCCTCTGGCTGCTTTCTTCTCTAGGTATGGTGGGTATTTCACTGTCCGGGGACTGGGGAGAGCCTGTGGACATCACTAACCAGAAGGACATTGAGGCTGCAGAGAGATATGTACAGTTTTACATAGGCTGGTTTGCTACACCCATCTTTCATGGAGATTATCCTCAAGTGATGAAGGATTTCATAGGTACTATTGCTAAGTAGATGTTGAATATGTGAGGTTAAGAATGGTGCAATCCAGCATATTAATAACAATTTTGTATCCAAGGGAGGAAAAGCGCACAGCAGGGTTTGGGAACGTCTCGCCTTCCCATCTTTTCTTCTCAGGAGAAGAGTTACATCAAAGGCACCTCTGATTTCCTAGGTGTGGGGCACTTCACCACACGCTACATAACCCAAAAGAGCTTCCCTTTCAACCGTGGCTCCACCTACTTCTCAGATCGGGATGTAGCAGAGCTGGTCGACCCACGTTGGCCTGATCCTGGTTCGGAGTGGCTCTACTCGGTTCCTTGGGGTTTCCGCCGTCTGCTCAACTTTATAAAGGTGCACAAAGGCTGTCGTTGTTTAAAAGGCACTGTTTCACATCATTTCCTCATGCTGAATCTTTGATCTTGTTTCATAATATATATTTATTAGTAATGTCTTTGTGACAGTGTCATGTCATGAATTGACAACTTTTGACTTGCTCTTTGACTTTCTAAAGACTCAATATGGGAACCCCATGATCTTCATCACTGAGAATGGGGTCTCAGAGAAGATGATGTGCACAGAACTGTGTGATGACTGGAGGATACAGTATTACAAGGGTTACATCAATGAGATGCTCAAAGGTAGCCAGTCCAAAAATGAGTAAAGGGATGGGTCACCCAAAAATGGAAATTCTGTCATCATTTACTCACCCTCGTGTTGTTTAAACTAGTATGACTTACTTTCTTCTGAGGAACACAAAGGATATTTTGAAGAATGTTTAAACAGTTTTTGTCCATATAATGGAAGTCAATGGGGTACAAAACAATATTAGACCCCATTAACTTTCGTTGTATGGACAAAAAACCAACAACACATACATTGAAAGTCATACAGATTTGGAATGACATTATGGTGTGTAAATGATGACAGAATCATCACAAATTATACTGTATTTTATTTGTTGTTAACCTGCAGCTATCAGGGATGGAGTGAATGTAAAGGGCTACACCGCTTGGTCCCTTCTGGACAAGTTTGAGTGGGATGAGGGCTATTCAGAGAGGTTCGGCCTGTACTATGTGGACTTCAGGAACAAAAACAAGCCTCGCTACCCCAAGGCCTCTGTTCAGTTCTACAAACGCATCATTAAGTCTAATGGATTTCCCAATCAGAGAGAGGTACATCTATTTTGTTGAAATAAGTTTACATTGTGAGTTACTAAAAAAAAAAAGAATTAAAGACATAATTACCTAGTCCTAGAGATATATAAAAGTAATATGTTTCTTCTTCTTATGTTTTCGGTTTTAACATAAAATGTCAGTTTTATATTTTGCAACGACTCTAGCTAAACCATAAATACACAAATATATACTGTATATGTATGTATGTATACATATAAAACACAAAATACAATACCTAAAAGACTACAAAACTGCGGAGGGAACCAAATCACATACCACACACTCATAGTTAAATAATAAAAGCCATTTTTAAGGAAAGTGCTGTTTGCTTGCTGATTAAAGGAGTCATATGATGTTGCTAAAAATAACATTATTTGGTGTATTTGGTGTAATGAAATGTGTTTATGCGGTTTAAGGTAAAAAAAA
>NW_015629065.1:1146564-1150364 GCF_001515625.1 Sinocyclocheilus rhinocerous
TAATATATATATATATATATATATATATATATATATATATGTGGGCTGATGGCTTCAACAAAATAATATATCATCATATACCATCAATGAACAACTTCATAGTTTGTCCTTAAAAGTTTACAAGTTATCATTAAAAATCATTGATTTTTTTTTTTTTTAATGAATGTGAGTTTTTTTTACTTGTGGAACCTGGCTGTTGCACACTATTATTATAATAAATTACATGCTATGTTTTTAAGGTTTAATCATGTGCAATTTCATAAATCACAATGACATACTGCTTATGGACTGGCGACCAGGAATTCAGTCAACATAAACTTGATGAACTGTCTGCCGCTTTGAGGAGAGCCTGCTTTGTTGAAGTTTTGGTTATCAGCAAATAATCATCTGATTATCAGAAACTGGAAATCTTTTTAATCAGAACCTTAAAATGTTGCTTTTGCCAATACTCTTTTGATTAATCAAACTGAAATACTGTATGTGCTGTATAACCCTCAAAAAACAGCCAATATAAGTATAAAACTAAAAGGATGCTTGATGTGGATGGCATGCTGCCCTTTTGCTTATAACCCAGTTGACTGTGCCGCTTTATTGTGAGCTTACACAGCGGCCCTCAAAGGGTTAATGTGTCCTACTGCTGTCCTAAGATTATTTCTCTCTCTTCATTAGAGAAACAGCGGAATACGGCTGCCAATATTCTAAAACTTATTCATGGTAAGCCATCACACACACACACACACACACAATAGCTAGAAGAGAACTCTATTAACCCTTTGAGTGCTCCGTTACGCAAAAGCAGTGTGAAACTGGGCTATGCTAATATGTTTGGTCTGATAAACACGTTTGTGTATACATTTCAGATCCTTTAACCAGCCACATGGAGATGGTGACCGAGGTTGTGGTTCCCACAGTGTGCACCCTCTGCATTTTGATCAGCGCTGTCTTTCTCATGTTCCTACTCCGCAAACGAAACTAACTGACTTTTTTTAAGGAAACAAACTGGATTCGGTCCTTGTTTCTTGGTTCATATTATTTGCATTAAGGAGGTTAAGGACACTATGCTGAATTTAAATGATATAGGCAAATAGTCATCTGCTTTTGGAAATTACTTATCTCTATGTGGACTAAATTAGTTGTCTTAAACCCTGTTGAAGCTTAAACTTCTGCAAACTGAAGTGGTTGTATATACACACTACTGTTCATAAGTTTGGGGTCAGTACGATTTTTTTTATTTTTTATTAAGAAATGTATATTTTTATTCAGCAAGGATGCATTAAATGGATCAAAAGTGATGATAAAGTTGTAAAATGCTACAAAATATTTTTTATTTCAAATAAATGCTGTTCTTTTGAACTTTCTATTCATCAAAAAATCCTGAAAAAGTAAGACTGTTTGCACAGAAATATTAAGCAGCAGTTATTTAAAATTGTAATGTTTCACAATACTGTTTTTGACTGTATTATCAAATAAATGTAAAACCGGTGATCATGACTCTTCTTTAAAAAACAAAAAATGACCCCAGACTTTTGAACAGTATTGTGCATAAACAAATTAAAACCATTGCATAAAAAAACAATAAATAAATATGGTATTTGACATTTGAAATGACATTTTCTGTGAGTTAATTTCTATGATATGGAGTCTTACCAGTGTTAAGTGAAGCTGATGAGACTACAGCTCACCATGGTCCTGTAGTAAGACATCTTCTCACTTTCTCCATTCACAGACTCATCTAGGGGTACATCTGCATGTGTGTGACCAGATCATTTAAAATGTCATGTTTGTTTCAATTAACTCAACAACAAAAGACATAAAACTAGAACAGCAATTGAAAAAAAAACAGCTAGTGACTTCACCTAAGTCAAAACTAATGTGGTCTACTAGAGGCTTGTCACTGAGATACAATGCCGTCTTGACTTCCTTTAGTCTTTGCAACTTTACAGATCTTCTTTATGCACCAAGAGCTTGTAACACTTCAAAGAGAAAGGAAAAATTGAAATCGCATCATATGACCCCTTTAACATTTTGAATGAACTGATTCTGCTCCAGATTGTTTGACAGCTGTCTTGCAGTACTATTTGGATTATTAGATCATCGGTTTTGGTATTGAAACATGCTATTTAGAGTCAATGAAAATGTTTGTGGAGTCGAACATTTCCAATTAAATAGCTGTTTAGGGTGAATACACCAACAACCTCATTTTGCTATCTACCAACAAAACCATCTCGGAGAACACCCAAGATTAGGATGTCATTACCATATAAATGGTATTTTCTAATTATTTTTCTGTCGTCTTATATTGAACAAACTCTAGTTGCCTTGGACATGTTCCAAATGTTTATTTTTACATGATACAAAAACATATAAACCATTTTATACTTAAATGTTTATATAAACTATGTATTAAAGGTGGTGTAATTAACTGAATTAAACAGTCAAGTTAAATACCATATAAAAAGACAGATTACGGAACAGAATCCTGAAACGAGTGCCCATCTGCTAGCCTCCCTCTCTGGGGCTGATCAGGAGGCTGATCTTACAGCCTCTATCTGTAAGAGAATAGTATGAATAAATGAGACAATGACTGTATGCTCTGAATCATCATCATTGGCAGGTTGAGAACTGGAAAACGAAGGCTACAGAGACTTGCTCCACCAGCAATCAGCTCCTGGCTGCAGGTCAGTGGATCATTGATTCAAACTTAGTTGAAGAACCAGGGCAAACAAGGAAAAATTCCATTTGTTGATCACAGACTAAAAGAAATCATCATGTAGCCTTTAATCAAGAACAAATTCCTCTTGAACAGTACATGAGAACATTCCTTGTCTTCATCTGGATCTCCACTGTTTTATTATGCTAACCTCATTTGTGGTTTGACTAGGTTTCTACTTAGCCATTAGTGTCCATAGGGACTCGGTATGCTTACCATGAGAATGGATTGACAAAGACTTTTGGGAAGGTCTGAAACAGAGACTGAGCCGAAACCTCTAACAGGATTTTTCTATGTTTGCCCCTCCAGCTAGAAGCAAATCCAAGGAAAAGAAAGACCATGTAGAGATGCCAAAGGTTTGGCCAGTGCATGATGAAGTTTAGACATGCTGTTCTTTTGAACTTTCTATTCATCAAAAAA
Source organism: Sinocyclocheilus rhinocerous (assembly GCF_001515625.1). Classification (NCBI taxonomy): domain Eukaryota; kingdom Metazoa; phylum Chordata; class Actinopteri; order Cypriniformes; family Cyprinidae; genus Sinocyclocheilus; species Sinocyclocheilus rhinocerous. Next base: position 1,149,695 of record NW_015629065.1, read on the forward strand.
TCCTGAAAAAGTAAGACTGTTTGCACAGAAATATTAAGCAGCAGTTATTTAAAATTGTAATGTTTCACAATACTGTTTTTGACTGTATTATCAAATAAATGTAAAACCGGTGATCATGACTCTTCTTTAAAAAACAAAAAATGACCCCAGACTTTTGAACAGTATTGTGCATAAACAAATTAAAACCATTGCATAAAAAAAACAATAAATAAATATGGTATTTGACATTTGAAATGACATTTTCTGTGAGTTAATTTCTATGATATGGAGTCTTACCAGTGTTAAGTGAAGCTGATGAGACTACAGCTCACCATGGTCCTGTAGTAAGACATCTTCTCACTTTCTCCATTCACAGACTCATCTAGGGGTACATCTGCATGTGTGTGACCAGATCATTTAAAATGTCATGTTTGTTTCAATTAACTCAACAACAAAAGACATAAAACTAGAACAGCAATTGAAAAAAAAACAGCTAGTGACTTCACCTAAGTCAAAACTAATGTGGTCTACTAGAGGCTTGTCACTGAGATACAATGCCGTCTTGACTTCCTTTGACCCCTGTCCACTGGACACCTCCATAGCCCAAGAGAAAGGTTGCTCCCTGAGAGAATAACAAACAAATATTAATTCATACTTACAAATATCATTATTCTGTTTAATACATCTTACA
>NW_015629065.1:1152986-1190043 GCF_001515625.1 Sinocyclocheilus rhinocerous
CAGATCTTCTTTGTGCACCAAGAGCTTGTAAGACGTCAAAGAGAAAGGAAAAATTTAAATCGCATCATATGACCCCTTTAACATTTTGAATGAACTGATTCTGCTCCAGATTGTTTGACAGCTGTCTTGCAGTACTATTTGGATTATTAGATCATCGGTTTTGGTATTGAAACATGCTATTTAGAGTCAATGAAAATGTTTGTGGAGTCGAACATTTCCAATTAAATAGCTGTTTAGGGTGAATACACCAACAACCTCATTTTGCTATCTACCAACAAAACCATCTCGGAGAACACCCAAGATTAGGATGTCATTACCATATAAATGGTATTTTCTAATTATTTTTCTGTCGTCTTATATTGAACAAACTCTAGTTGCCTTGGACATGTTCCAAATGTTTATTTTTAAATGATACAAAAACATATAAACCATTTTATACTTAAATGTTTATATAAACTATGTATTAAAGGTGGTGTAATTAACTGAATTAAACAGTCAAGTTAAATACCATATAAAAAGACAGATTACGGAACAGAATCCTGAAACGAGTGCCCATCTGCTAGCCTCCCTCTCTGGGGCTGATCAGGAGGCTGATCTTACAGCCTCTATCTGTAAGAGAATAGTATGAATAAATGAGACAATGACTGTATGCTCTGAATCATCATCATTGGCAGGTTGAGAACTGGAAAACGAAGGCTACAGAGACTTGCTCCACCAGCAATCAGCTCCTGGCTGCAGGTCAGTGGATCATTGATTCAAACTTAGTTGAAGAACCAGGGCAAACAAGGAAAAATTCCATTTGTTGATCACAGACTAAAAGAAATCATCATGTAGCCTTTAATCAAGAACAAATTCCTCTTGAACAGTACATGAGAACATTCCTTGTCTTCATCTGGATCTCCACTGTTTTATTATGCTAACCTCATTTGTGGTTTGACTAGGTTTCTACTTAGCCATTAGTGTCCATAGGGACTCGGTATGCTTACCATGAGAATGGATTGACAAAGACTTTTGGGAAGGTCTGAAACAGAGACTGAGCCGAAACCTCTAACAGGATTTTTCTATGTTTGCCCCTCCAGCTAGAAGCAAATCCAAGGAAAAGAAAGACCATGTAGAGATGCCAAAGGTTTGGCCAGTGCATGATGAAGTTTAGACACTAGGGTACACATAGAAGTAACTTATTCTTTTCTTTTCAGCTTGGAAAACTTCTGACAAAGTCTATAAAAAAACCTCAGAATGATTGTGTGTTGTAGTTGGATAAAAAAAAGAACATTAAGCAACTCCAGTTCTGGCCGTCTCTGATCTTGGGAAGCTGAAATGTCTCAAGTCTTCAGGGGCCATATTCTGCAAGCTTCAGTGAATGATGTTAAAATGGCTCCATAGTACATATATTCTTAATTAAATGTCACCATAAAGAAATAACCAGATCGGCTATTGGAGCACCTTTGCTTAAATGGTCAATGCACCGCGAAGCCTTATTTCATTAGGACGAGCTATAATAGAGTGCAACAGTGCTCACCCACTTTTCATGGACTTGGTTCTGAAAGTTATGTTTCCCATTCATTTTACGTTCTTTCTTTTTTAAAGAGATATAGGCTATGAACCAAACCAATCAGCAAAAATGCAAATCATAACATTACAAACTTGATTAGAAACAAAAAAGTATTTGAACATTCTGCAAAAAGACAAAAGGTACAAGACAGTGTACTTAATGAGGGAAAGAACTAAAGAGTTTTTTTTGGCATGCTTTGCTTGTTTCAATTCTCTGATTGGAGATTTGCAGAGTCTTGGGTAATGTAGTTTTTCACCAGAAATTTAAAAAACAAAAAATGACCCCAGACTTTTGAACAGTATTGTGCATAACAAATTAAAACCCATTGCATAAAAAAACAATAAATAAATATGGTATTTGACATTTGAAATGACATTTTCTGTGAGTTAATTTCTATGATATGGAGTCTTACCAGTGTTAAGTGAAGCTGATGAGACTACAGCTCACCATGGTCCTGTAGTAAGACATCTTCTCACTTTCTCCATTCACAGACTCATCTAGGGGTACATCTGCATGTGTGTGACCAGATCATTTAAAATGTCATGTTTGTTTCAATTAACTCAACAACAAAAGACATAAAACTAGAACAGCAATTGGAAAAAAAACAGCTAGTGACTTCACCTAAGTCAAAACTAATGTGGTCTACTAGAGGCTTGTCACTGAGATACAATGCCGTCTTGACTTCCTTTGACCCCTGTCCACTGGACACCTCCATAGCCCAAGAGAAAGGTTGCTCCCTGAGAGAATAACAAACAAATATTAATTCATACTTACAAATATCATTATTCTGTTTAATACATCTTACAGGCCGTCTCTGATCTTGGGAAGCTGAAATGTCTCAAGTCTTCAGGGGCCATATTCTGCAAGCTTCAGTGAATGATGTTAAAATGGCTCCATAGTACATATATTCTTAATTAAATGTCACCATAAAGAAATAACCAGATCGGCTATTGGAGCACCTTTGCTTAAATGGTCAATGCACCGCGAAGCCTTATTTCATTAGGACGAGCTATAATAGAGTGCAACAGTGCTCACCCACTTTTCATGGACTTGGTTCTGAAAGTTATGTTTCCCATTCATTTTACGTTCTTTCTTTTTTAAAGAGATATAGGCTATGAACCAAACCAATCAGCAAAAATGCAAATCATAACATTACAAACTTGATTAGAAACAAAAAAGTATTTGAACATTCTGCAAAAAGACAAAAGGTACAAGACAGTGTACTTAATGAGGGAAAGAACTAAAGAGTTTTTTTTGGCATGCTTTGCTTGTTTCAATTCTCTGATTGGAGATTTGCAGAGTCTTGGGTAATGTAGTTTTTCACCAGAAAGGATTAGTTTAAAAAAATAAATAAATAATGTCACTGAGATACAATGCCGTCTTGACTTCCTTTGACCCCTGTCCACTGGACACCTCCATAGCCCAAGAGAAAGGTTGCTCCCTGAGAGAATAACAAACAAATATTAATTCATACTTACAAATATCATTATTCTGTTTAATACATCTTACAACTGGAAGAATTATACAGAGAGAATATGACAGCTCATAAGAAATGCAGCAAATACTCACTTCTCATAAAAATAGCTAATAAGCGCAGGTTTAATTTGCAGCTGGAAGACATGGTCCTCATCATAGTTGGATGTTTTGTAGTATTGCAAACAGGACCTGATATCAAATATCATGGTTAGAAACATGTAAGATCTAACTACTGAAATCAGTTTTTTCATCTGTTTAATTCTCTTGCTATGCACCATCCCCAATCATCCCAAAATGCTCTCTGAAGGATTAAAAAAAAAAAAAAAAAAAAAAAAACAAGCATTAATCACTGTACATGAAAGATCTCATCAAATCTCTTCAAAAAAGAAATACATTTTTTGTTATTAATTACTCTTAGTGATTTAATTAAATGTTCTACTTCACATAAGAAATCTATAAAAGTAGGTATTTTCTTAAGAAACCTTTGTTTGTTAAAATAGAATTTTGCCACAAGGATAAGAAAGTTAACAGCAGATTCTAAAGATTTGTTTTGGTTTTCAAAAAAGCAAACAACATCCTTAATGTGTAAATTACAGTTCATATTAACTTTAGAAAAACAATAGGAACTCAAATCTTTCCAATTTCTGGAAAAGGCAGGAAGCTCACTGAGTGAACAGGAAGAGGCGATCATGAGGAAGACTGAGGAAAGTGCTGCAGGTGCCCAAGATCTCCAGCAGATGGTGCAGTTTCCTTACTCTCATCACCTGCTCCTGCAGCTCCACCTCTGTGTCCAAGTAGTATCTCTAAAAATTACAAATAAAGTGTATAAACAACCCCAGTACATGATAGTATTTATCTAAATCGTAGAAAATAAATTAAAAAGTAAAAAGTAGTTTTCTACCAAATAGTTGAGAGTTGTAAGTTCCTTTCCTAAAAAAGAATAACGTCAGAATTAAGTCTGATACCTGCTTCACAAAGAGTATCTAAAAACTAACATTTTATTAAGGTAATTAAGATATGAAGTGAAGTATAAACCAAAAAAACAGCTAGATTTGAAATTTGAAAATTAATGTACCAACAAGGTAGTTGATGAAGTCTTTCCTGATCTTGTCCAGGCCGAGCTCTAGCAGCATATTAGCGGGTGTGAGGCCAGTGAGAGGCATGGCGTCTATCTGCTGCTGGTACGACTGCAGGATCAGCTTACTGAGAGTGCTATTGCTGTCTTTGTGGATCTAAGGAAAACAATACCCTCATTACAGTTTTTAAATATTTATGCTGAAAAAAGGATAAAAATGTTAGATCATGTTTATTCACAATGGTTAACCAAAAAAATCTTTAGTGCATTTAAATAGACATGAAGCTGCACACACCCATGGTTTGATTTTACCAAGTTTCACTGCTTTGACAACAATTTTCAGACATTCTGTTACATCTTGATATGAAGTTACACCTATGAGAAGAAAAAAAATATTACATTTGGTTTCAGTAAAGATGTTTTGCTGTATTTCGTGAAAATTCCCAAAGGTAATATTTACTCTTCCTCATCTTCTCCCACAGTTGTTCTGTAAAGTCCAGGTCTCCTCTCTCAATCACCATCGAGCTGAAGGCTGCTATAGCATCTGTCTTAGCTTTTTGTTTCTGTTATAAAAGATCAAATGGATAGTTCACACATAAATTAAATAAAATTGCCATTGTTTACCCATTCATTCATTAATTCATTCCAAATCTGTATGAATCTTTCTTCTTAGGTGGAACACAAACTGAGAATTTACCTAACAATATATAATAAAAGTGAATGAAGAATTGTGCTGTTAATTCACCTCAGACGCTTTGGAAGTGTGTCCTGGTGCTCCTTGTCCAACATTCTCAAGCTCTAAAACAAGGGAGAAAAACAGCTTCATAAACCAGCAAATTTATATCTATTTATCTATATCTATTTATGGTTTCTTGCTATGTATACAGCACATACAGTACACAAATTAGTCAGCACAGCTGCTGTACCCTCAATGAGTGCTCTGGTCAGGTCCACTGCAGACTGAGTCTCCATTGGTTCCAACCATTCAGTTTCTCCTGTTCTCAAACCCTCTGCTAGAGCCTAGTCAAATTATTTAAAACAAAAACAATAAATGCTGATGACATGAAAATTATTATATTATAATTACATATTAACAATATAATATAATATATACTGATAAACATTTCTCTATCTAGAATAAGTCAAGCTTTTTATAGTAAGTAATTTTTTATTTATGATTTATTACAGAAAAACATTGTTATTGTTAACTAAAACTATTTAAAATACTTTTCATTCATTGAAACAAAGCTGAAACAACATAAAATATAAATATTACACAACAAACTTAAACTGCTTTTTATTAAAATTACATAAATTAAATTAAAATACTAAAATGACAACAACTAAAATTAAATTAAAGTTAAATAGAATTTTTTTTTAAACAAATGACAAAAGCAAATAACAAAATTACTAAAAAAAAACTTTAAAATTAAAATGACACCTGAAAATCTAAAAACAAAACACCAAAATAGTATAGATATAACATTAAAATTACACTGTATAGGAAACACAATTTATTTCCAACACTTACCAGAAGGAACTCCATCTCTTTATAGGTCTGATACAATGGACTCCTTATGTCTCCAACTGCGACTTTGATATTCTGTAAATAGGAAAAACAAAAGCTAAACAAATCACTTCGTAACCTCAAGAGGCAGTATGATCAAAACTTGAGACTAATTGAGACTAAAGCATCAAAGGCAACTGGATGCGGCACTGATGCTGACCAGAGATGCTTTAGAAGACAACGGAGGACACTCCAATACTTTCTCCACATTATTCCATGTGAGACTCGCTATTACACTGCTCTGGGACTCAAACATCATGCTCTCCTCTTTTAAGGAGCAAAACAGGTTGTACTGTGCATAGCCTTTGGTCGCCACCTGAAAAAAAAAAAATCATAATACTCTTAACAGATCCCTAATAGTGAGAAACCTATAGGAGCTAAATTACAAAAAATTCTTACTGTAGAAGCATGGTGTCTTTTCTCATGCTCTTGTTTAAGGTCATCCAGTGTGGTGAAAGAGGTTTCATCTCCTGTTGGACCTGCAGAACATTGGGAAAGGTTTGTCTCTCTTTATGGGTACTTATCCCTTTGAATAATGCATGAGTAACAAATAAGCACTACTACCTTTGCAGCTGACTGTATACAGTTTGACACCACTGGTTTTGTTCCCACTATAGACAGTTTCTACTCCAAGCCAGGCAGTGGCACATAGGTCCAATTTGTCACAACGGACCCACAGAGGGTGCAGAGTCCCTGGGGCTTCCACCTGGGGCATGTTGGGGTTTTGAGCCATGGTGTACCAAGACAATAGCTGCCTAGTAAATGAAAGGGAGTAAAATAATTCTTTATTATAGTGCTCAGCTTTCGTGAGGGAAAAAATTCTTCAATTGTACTATATTGCAACAAGCAACTTCTTTCACCTTGCTTTCATGACAGAGAGAGGCTGAGGTCCTAGATCTTGCTCCACTTTAAAAAAAGTTTCTTCAACAACACTGGTGTCAGCTGTAGTTTCTGTAGCTTCTGGTTCACACCGTGGTTGCTTTTCATTAAATAAGTTCACATGTTATATAATGTTTAGTGTAAATAAGAATAGCACATACTATGTATATGAGGCCATCATAAACTAACTTACTGCTTTCTCACAGACAAAGATAGGCTGATTTCCACCGATTATGTCGTGCAAAAGTTCTTCCTTCTCCACCAGTAGTACTGAAATATCATCCTGAAATAAATAAATAAACAAATAACTTGTTTTCCATACGCATGACTGAACATCGATCTATTCATCTGCACACATTTTAGTTTTACCATATACGTGCAGTTCTCGTTATTTTCATCTCGACACAACCTAAAACAAGCAAGAAAAGAAAATATAAGATAAATATATGAATTACACATAACAAAAAACATGACAGATATGCCAGTTATTCAAGTTCAGTCAATCGTAACAAAAAAGAAAGGGACAATAACTCACTTCAGAAATTTAACAAATGCGTTGGCGTCCGAGACTAATTTTGATCCCATTCCCCTTGTTTTAAAACAAAATATATATTTAATTACCAAATTCTAAGCGTTTGAATAAAAAACTTACAGGGTTCAAAACTATTTGATTACAGCGCGCCTAATATACGTCACGAGGGTTAGGACCATATGACGCAGGCGTCCTTTTGCCACGCCTTTTCTTGTTAAAAAAAATAACGGTCAACAATTAAAAAAAAAAAAAAAATTTTTTTCAATATTATTTTAAACTAAGATAAAACTAATGAAATACAAAAAAATTCAAACATTTCTAAACATTTGAATGGATTACTGAAAGTAGATCCATATGACCCATCCGCCAGCTTCCACTACTTATATAGTGCCGAAACATACTGCCACGTTTATTACTTTATCGAATGTATCTTATTGCAGTTCACTGTAATGAAAAGAATAAATGATACAAAATAATTTTATAATTAAATCTAGATCATGTTTATAAAAATAAGCTACTGTCTAAAATGAAACACAGGCTTGGGCGGAAGTGACATATGTCGGATGGATATGCAAGTGCCGGTGGAGTGCTTCATTCTTCCTTTTCTTCCGTGGCCGCCATCAAGTTAGGAGCGTGGTTCCTGGCGAGCCGTGAAAACTTACTATAATGGTGAGCACAGAGAATATTATTTCACGGCCTTAAGCGCGTTATACTGTTTTACGTGCATATAATTAACCAGCAGTTGGTTTTTGGATGAAATGTTACACGTTAGCTTCTATGCTTGCACTAACCGCAGCTCTCGGGAGCCATTTTTATCTAGTGCGGCGTGTACGCACGTGTAGTCAAGATTTGGCAGTTGACTCCGTTTAGAGGTTAATGCCTCGAAATTCAAACACGATTTTAAAGAAATGCTATTCCGTCCTTTTAGAAACCCTTATATCTAAATAGAATTTAACAGCCTTGAGATCATATGTAAGAACATAGTTGGAAATGTTAGCTTGCGTGTTGTGGCCTAGTCTTAGGTTTGAACGCAGACGCTTCATTTTAGGTTTGCAATAGACAAGTATTGAAGTGATCATTCACTTGAAAATAACTAAATCGTTTATTCATCCTTATGATAGTAAAAGGAAGTCATACAAGTTAGAACAACCTTAGGATAAACAAATAACAACACTGTTGATTTTACACTTAATTATCACTTTAATTTACAGCAGTTTCCCACTATACTTACTCTATAGTTAAATGTTTTGCACCTTAATATAATTTTTTATTTTTCCTCCCAAGTTTTTATCTGGTACTCTTGCTATGATGGTGTAATTTGCGTCCTACTCTGTGTTCAGTGACAGTTGCCTGCTGTCTCATGCTGGCACAGAAGGCTGATGAAAACCGAGACTGAGCAAGATTCAATGTTATAACTGATGAATAAACTTGTAAATGGAAATATCTCAAGTTATTCATACCTCTGTTTTTGTTGTTTTAGGCTTGTGCCCGACCGTTAATCACGGTCTACTCCGAGAAAGGGGAGACATCTGGCAAAAATGTGGTTCTGCCTGCAGTGTTCAGGGCTCCCATCCGCCCTGATGTTGTGAACTTTGTGCATACCAACATGCGCAAGAACAAGCGCCAGCCCTACGCTGTCAGTGCACTGGCCGGTGAGTGTTGTTTTAAATACACAAAGTTGAAGTGTCAATTCAATGATGACATTCCACTTCAAGGTCCGTGTTTCTGACGACTGATTATGTTGGAAGTTCTGAGAGGCATTTGTCTGTCTATGATATTTTGCCACGGTATGACATGGTCAAACATAACTCCAAATTGTGTGTCGTTTCAGGTCACCAGACCAGCGCTGAGTCCTGGGGCACAGGAAGAGCCGTGGCCCGTATCCCCCGTGTGCGTGGTGGTGGCACCCACCGCTCCGGACAGGGTGCTTTCGGAAATGTATCCTAAACTATCGCAACATTTACTTGAACAACTTGTCAAAACGTGATTATAAGCAACCCTTGCTGTGATGGTGTAATTTGCGTCTTACTCTATGCACAGCGACAGTTGCCTGCTGTCTCATGCTGGTGTGGAAGGTTGACGAATATTAAGACTGAGCTGGTTCACAGATACATATTTAAAAATTAAGGCCTGTTCACACCAACGCAAATGTTCAGCATAGTAATTTGATCTGATTTTCGCATTAGATTTGTTTGTTCAGACCAATGAGTAAAAAACAGCAGACGGGAAATGCAGAAATACAGTGGTTTACCCCAGTTACTATGATACACAAACAGCTCTCTGCAACTTTGTTTCTAACCCATTTATCACAAAGTTATTCAAACAGAATTTACATGTTTTCAAAGCAGTTCAGATTTTTGTATTCACTATGGTGATTATTAAGTAACGCTAAAAAAACAAGAGCACAGACAGGAGAGCTGGTTCAGGATTCTTCCTCTGCTGTTCGTGCCGACAAAACTTTGTAACAGCAGCAGCTCTTGGCATGTGACCAAAAGCGCAAAATTGTTGGCCATTTTTTTTTGTAGTGCAATGGAAAAGACATTAGAACAGCTTTCTTTGAAGGGGAAGTCACATTGACGACATGCAAATGTTTGTATCGTCTGAACACACATTAACAGTCATTGATTCAACTCAAAATGCTTAATGCATCAAATTTTCACACTGAATATTCACTTTTGTGTGAACAGGCCCTTTAGTGTGAAATGTTGACCCTTGACTCCACTGTAGATGTGTCGTGGTGGTCGCATGTTTGCCCCCACAAAGACCTGGCGCCGTTGGCACCGCAGGGTCAACGTTAACCAGAAACGTTATGCCATCTGCTCTGCCCTGGCTGCCTCTGCTCTGCCTGCCCTGGTCATGGCCAAAGGTGAGTGAACACATTGTGTCCAGAGCTTCATAATCCAAAAGTTGGGGTCCTTATAATGACAGTGCCTGTATGCACTGTATATATTATGTGGGTTGCCATTTATTGGCATTCTGCTCACAATTCAGTGCAATAGAAACCCAGTTTGCAGAAGGGCCGAACCAACTATTGGTTTTTCCCTTTCGAATGCTGAGCACAGCAATAAATATAGAATATTTGCTATTACCTTAAAGGGGTCATATGATGCGATTTTCAATTTTTCCTTTCTCTTTGGAGTGTTACAAGCTCTTGGTGCATAAAGAAGATCTGTAAAGTTGCAAAGACTAAAGTCTCAAATCCAAAGAGATATTCTTTATAAAAGTTGAGTCAGCCACACCTACCTAAAACGGCTCGTTCTAACACGCCCCCACATATCTACATCACTATGTGGGAAGATTTGCATAACGCCGCCCAAATGTTCACGCAAAGAAAGAAGGCGTAACTTTTATTCTGTGAATGCGCTGTGTGATTCGTTGTGAAAGCGAAACTACTTTGTTTGGTCTTCCAAAAGAGGACGATATCTGCTTTGTCATGCCTGGAGCTGATCCATGCCGGTTGCTAAAGAAATACTACATATAATACTAATACAGCCCGCCGCCTCTGCTCACTCAGCCCACCGACTCAAAGACTGTAAGTACGCTTCAATATTTAAAGAGTTTTTATATTTTATAAATTTAAAGCGAGTTTTTTGGGCAGTGTAGAGTAGGGCTTGTTGTTTGTCATTTCTCCGATCACAAATGCAGACATGGTTTTATGTTTATGCGGCGCGATGCAACGCGTAAAAAGACAGTATAAGTCATTATAATCCATAATTATGTCCCCACTGGATGCAACAAATGCCTCGTTTATAATGGGTTTTCATGTTTTTGAATCATCGCTCCGGCCGGGACACGGCATCAACAGTATGGGAAGGGGCGTAACATTTCCGTCACATGCTTGAGGAATTCGGCCAATCACAACGCACTGGATAGCTGGCCAATCACAGCACACCTCGCTTTTTCAGACCGATGAGCTTTGTAAAAATCGAGGCGTTTCAGAAAGGCGGGGCATAGAGGAGAAACAGTAATGTACAGTATGTGGAAAATAATGTGTTTTTTGAACCTTAAACCGCATAAACACATTTCATTACGCCAAATACACAAAATAATGTTCTTTTTAGCAGCATCATATGACCCCTTTAAACTTTTTTTTGTTTTTGTTTTTTTGGTTCCACTGACTTAAAACAAATGGCAAATGTTTCAGGTCACCGCATTGAGGAGATTCCTGAGGTCCCACTTGTTGTTGATGATAAAGTTGAAGGATACAAGAAGACTAAGGAGGCCGTGCTTCTGTTGAAGAAGCTTAAGGCATGGAACGACATCAAGAAGGTGAGCTACTGTCAAACTCTGACTTAAAATGTTGCGCTTTACCAGCATTAAGTCTTTTTGATGCATATTTCTGGTCTCTAGGTTTACGCCTCTCAGCGAATGCGTGCCGGTAAGGGTAAGATGAGGAACCGAAGGCGTATCCAGCGTAAGGGACCATGCATCATCTACAACGAAGACAACGGTGTTACACGAGCTTTCAGAAACATCCCTGGTACGAGATCTTGTGTTTTGCAGTTGCTTCACGTGAACACACTTTAAACATGATGATATCCACTTCTGGTCCGTGTTTATGAATCCTATGATTTCAGTGGAAGTTCTGATCCTTAACTTGTATCACGCAAAATTTATGTTGATCCAGATGATTGCAAAATCATGAACCACAAGGTCTCTTTTCTCAGGCATCACACTGCAGTCCGTGAGCAGACTGGACTTGTTGAAGCTTGCTCCAGGTGGACACATTGGACGCTTTTGCATTTGGACTGAGGGTGCATTCCGCAAACTGGATGACCTCTATGGCACTTGGCGCAAAGCCTCCTCCCTTAAAGTGGACTACAAGTGAGTTCCCTTACCCTTCGGTCTTATCCTTGTCTGGTTGTGCGTTGAACAACAGTGATGAGCTTATACTTTACAGTCCGTGTTTTTGAACACAATGATATTATCAAAGTTCTGAGTGAAAAATAAGGTGGTCTGAAACCCCACTTGTTCAGATGCACACCTAGATATTAAAATGTGTAGATGTTAAGCATAAACTTTTGGACTTGCTGTCTTGTCATGTTCCAGCTTGCCCATGCACAAAATGAACAACACAGATCTGCACAGAATCCTAAAGAGCGAGGAGGTCCAGAAGGCACTTCGTCCTGCTAAGTAAGTTTTGGTTACTTTGATCATTTATATTGCCAACATATCATTGCAGTGATAGAGATTACTTCAGGTCCGTGTTTCTGACTAATGATTGAATAGGAAGTCCTGAGCCATCTTGCTTTGAAAGTCTTTTTTTTTTTTTTTTTTTTAAGTCTACATAAGTAGGGTAACAAGTTTCTTTACACAATTGCAGACACAAGATTCATCGCAGAATACTCAAGAAGAACCCTCTGAAGAACCTGAGAGTGATGATGAAGCTCAACCCCTATGCCAAGACAGCCCGTCGCCGTGCTATCCTGGCACACAACCCTGACGTAAGTACCCTCATGACCCACAAGTGTCACTATAGTCTGATAAACATGCTAAGCAATTTCTAAATCTGTAAATTTGTGTGCAGATCAAGGCCAAGATGTTGAAACCCAAGAAGAAGAAGGTTGTGAAGAAGACCAAGGCCAAGAAGCCTGCAGCTGCTCCTGTTCCAGCTCAAGCTTAAACCTCATGAACAGACTATGGAGTTCACAAATGATTTTCAAATAAAACAGCTGTTGAAAATTCTGATAAATCTGTCCTTTTTAATCCACTGCATACAACGTAAGCACTGCCACATTCCATTAGTTGTCATCTGTTAAATAAATCTTTTATTATAATATACAAGTTTGTATAAGTTATGACTGTTTTTCTCTCACTTTGTGAGTTAAAGGCTGCAAATTCACCATGGAAATAAAGCAGAACACAAAACATTACAATGAAATAATGTAACCACTTCAGGGGTAGCTGACAGTGCAGTCACAAACTTTGAAATTAAGAGTTTCAAAAGAATAACATGATCACAGCAAGTTGACATTTAGGAGGATCCATAGCATTTAATGTCTTCTGGTCTTATGGATGCTATCGGCATTTAACAACCAATATTTGGCAGAACAGATTTCAAGCGACCTATTGGAGCCGTAATGCATTGTTAATAACAGCAGTATGCTAGTTAATGCTCAAGACAACATCTAAAATAAGGAGTGTGTTCAAGAGGGCAGTAGTTTGCTGTTGGCATCTGGACTGACTGGTACGGTGGAACTGGGGATGTTGCAGGTGAAGAAATACTAAATGGCTGGCGTAGAAAAAGATGGCTGCTCTCACATTCCTACGCTGTGAGTTGGAGTTGCTGGCTGGTTTAGCCCAATGGTGCTGCATAACCAATCAGCAAAGTCAACCTCCTCTGCCTCCGAGTTCTTTATGAAGGGATGGACCTGGGGGGAAAAAATGATTAGACGTTAGATGCATGAGGTGCAGCCATAGGAAAAATATATACATAAGTATTGAAAGAAAATGATTGTTCTTACCACCAGTTGCTTGAGGTCTGCTCTTTCTGCTGGATTTTTGATTAAACTGCACAAAACAAAAAAACTGTGAGCGACAGAATTTAAAATGTTAATACATTGGTCTGTCTAGTACGGAGACCCTGGTGAGACTCAAATTTTCTGCATTCTCTTGCTAAACTTGCATTCCCCGGAGAACCCCAAACTAGTTTTAGTTCAACCACTAGATGGAGCAGCAAGCACCACTGAAGAAGAATTTGTGCATTTAGAAGATGAGTTTATCCAAAGCAGCTTTCACTGCACTCTGCATTTTTATCAGTATGCCAGTTGCCTGGGAATCAAACCCATGACCTTGGCATTATATGTGCCATGCTCTACTAGGTGAGCTACAGTGCAATTTTGCTTACCATTTGTTAACAAAGTCTTGAAATTCTGCACCAAAGATACCTGGTAGCTTGGGAGGTGGCTGAAAAAAGAGAAACAGCTCCATTAAGGCTAAGTGAAGCAGCCAATACATCCTCACTTTAATGAATTCACTGCTATAAAACTGTTTAGTGATCTTTTAAGCACCACTGAAAGCTTACTTCATTGACAATATAGTCAAGCAGCTCAAATATAGCCATGGGAGGTCTGCTGTCTGGACCGTATGCTGAAAAGACAAACAGATTAAAAATAAAATCACTTTATTATGCATTATATTCTCAGAAACACCTCTTAACATAAGTTACAGGATAACAAACAGACACTCACAGCTGCCGGGTCGACCAGGAGGCCTGGGTTTAGGGGAGGCGTCGCTGGCCGAGGGGTCCCCCTCAAGGGGCTGACCAAAGATTTGTTCCAGCTCTCTGGCATCAGGTGGTGGGATAGGGAAGCGTCCAATAGCCATCTCAACCAGAGAGAGACCCATGCTCCATATGTCAGACTGGACAGAGTAGTGAGTCCCTTGAAGGCGTTCGGGCTACAGATGGACACAGAGATAAAAGGAGAAGGATCATAGAGAGAGGAAATGAACATTATCATAAAGGAAGCGATGTGATGAAAAACAGGAGCCTGAACAAACAGATGGCCGTACTGAGATACTCCAAATCAAACATCCACGGAATCATGTCCTGGCTGAAGAATTAAATTGCGCTCTATTAATGTGAGACTACAATTTATAAAATTTAAAGTGATGCACAGATTACATTATACCAAAGCTAAACTGAATAGGTTGTACCCTTCTATCTCTCCTTTGTGTGATAGATGTAAAAGTACTGACGGGACATATGGTCACATATTCTGGTCCTCTCCTGAGGTATCCGAATTTTGGAAAAGTATTTTTAGGCTTTATTCTCACGCTTCTGAAAATGAGATTAATATTGACGCAGATTTAGCGCCATTTGGATGTTCAGACCAGGCTCTAATTTGGCCTCAATCTCAACAACTCTCCCTCATGTTTGGCATGGTGCTGGCCAAAAGAGTGATTTTGATGGAGTGGAAATCCACGTCACCTCCCAAGTTTTTTTAAATGGTTAGCTGAAATGGTTTCGGCCCTCAAGCTTGAAAGGACACATTTCCCTAGAGCGGGCAGATTAAAGATGTTTGACAAAATCTGGGGCCCCTATCTCAGGTCTATATTTTAAGGATGTCCTTGCTATGTTGTTAATGTGTTACGTGTCATTCGATCTTGTTTTTCTTCTGTTTTTTACTTTTTCTTTTCCATTTTTCATTTCCTTGGTCCTTCTGTTGGTGAGGTTCTTCTGATGGTGATGTGTGATTAGAGTACTTTCATGAATATTTGGTGCATGTATGGGTTGGGGGGGGGGAGGGGAGAAGTGTGGTATGGGGTAATTATTTTGGTTATATTGTATTAGTATACATATATAGTACGCTATGGAGTGTTACGT
Organism: Sinocyclocheilus rhinocerous; assembly: GCF_001515625.1. Lineage (NCBI taxonomy): Eukaryota > Metazoa > Chordata > Actinopteri > Cypriniformes > Cyprinidae > Sinocyclocheilus > Sinocyclocheilus rhinocerous. The sequence continues at coordinate 1,168,394 of NW_015629065.1, forward strand.
TTTTGAAAAAGAAAAAAGTTTTACAAATAAAATACTTAAAAAAAAAAAAAAAGAATTGAATTGTCAAAAGATTGTTTTAAAGTATATACACTGATACTGATCAGCCAGAACATTAAAACCACCTGCCTAAAGATATCACAAGACAAATTTGTCTTGTGATATCTTTGAAACCAAGACATTAGCAGAAGATCCTTCACATTCTGTACGTTGCAAGGTGAGGCCTCCATGGATTGGATTTGTTGGTCCAGCACATCCCACAGATGTGTAGGCAACACTTTGTCAAGTTCCTCAAGCCATTCCTAAACATTTTTGTAGTATGGCAGGGTGCATTGGGCACCAGTTCACCAGTGGTTATCCCTCCTTGCACCACTTTTGGTATCACTTTTGATACCACTTTTCACTGCATACCAAGAATACCCCACAAGACTTGGCGTTTTGGAAATGTTCTGACCCAGTTGTCTAGCCATTACTATTTGGCCCTTCCAACACATGAAATTCACTTGCTGCCTAATATATCCCACCCCTTGATGGGTACCATTGTAACAATAAAATCAATGTTATTCAATTCACCTGTCAGTGGCTGTAATGTTGTGGCTGATCAGTACAGTTGTGGTCAGAATTATTAGGCCCCTTGGTAAATATGAGCAAAAAAGGCAGTGAAAATAAATCTGCATTATAATTTTGGTTTTTCATTCAAAACTTCTAGCCTTTCATTTAATTGAAACAACTGAAAGTGTGGATATAATGAAATCAGCTTTTAATAAATGTTTTTCTCCAATACACGTTGGCCATAATTATTAACAACCTTTTTTAATACATTTTTGATAAATCAAATATCTCTGAAGCATATTCCCATTCATATTTACATTTCATTTTTAACACACAAGGGTGGCTAGGAACATGAAATTGACTTAATGTTTCACAGACGTATAAATATGAGCCAACACAAAGGCCAAATTCCCATAATCATTCATCAGAATGAGTAGAACCAAAGGATCACAGCTGGAAAATTGCAGAAATTAGTCAAGCCTTGGTGCAAATAAGTCCTATGTGGGATGTTGAGACAAATGTCTGTATGTTAATGCACTTGCTGTGTATTGTCTATATCTCAGAAGATCTTCCAGTCTTACAGTTTAATCAAAGTGTCTGGGTGTATCTCAGGTGATCAACGTGTCTGAGGTGTTTGATCAAAGTGTCTGAGATTCTGTAAATCTTACAGTTGTGTGCCTATATTTTTGCTGGAGGTCCTGGGCATCTTGTTTAGATACATGGCATTGTGGATTGTATCAGATACCAACAGATAAAAAAATCAAAACCTGACTGCCTTTACTAGCGTGGTTGGATCTTCTATAAGGAAAATCATCCAAATCAACACAAATTGGGTCACTGAGCACAAAATGAAGGTTCTACCATGGCCATCACAGTTCCCAGACCTGAACACTGTAGAAAATGAATGAGGTAAAATGAAGAGGAGAGGCACCTCGGCATTTAAAGGATCTGGAGAGATTCTGTATGAAGGAATGGTCTCTGATCTCTTGTCAGATGTTCTCCAGCCTCATCAGGCATTATAGGAGAAGACTCAGATCTGTTATCTTGGCAAATGGAGGTTGCAAAAAGTCCTGAAGAAAAGGGGGCCAATAATTGTGGCCAACAAATACTAGAGAAAAACATTTATTTCATAATGAGATTTTCCCCGTTTTCAATTGTTTTACTTCAATGAAAGATTAGATTTATGTGATCTATTATTTTGACCCATACAATGTATTTTTGGCTATTGCTACAAATATACCCCAGTGACTTAAGACTGGTTTTGTGGTCCAGGGTCACATATTATATTAACATGGGTCATCATGAGTCATTTTTTAAATAATATATTAACATATATATTATACTACAATGGGTAATTTTTTAAAGAATTGAATGGGATGTTAGTAAGAAGATTTGATAGAATTGGTATTTTTGTTGGGAATAAACTTACAGACATGTAGGACCTGGTGCCCACGAACGAATTGGCCATGGAGTCAATGAGCTGTCCACTCACACCAAAGTCACACAGCTTGATCTCACCACGCGAGTTCACCAGTATGTTAGATGGCTTGACATCTGCAAGACAACGACAAGGTCTTCCCTTCAGTAAATACAGTGTAAACAGAAAAAGTAGATGAACAGATATATCAGTTTGAGATAACACAACACCAGTCACCTCTGTGCATAATCTTGTGTTTCTCCCTAAGGTAGGACAGGCCTTTTATCACCTGCATAAATGGAAAGGAAACAGGTCCAGAAACATTAAGCACTTTGCTTTAGCTTTGCTTTCTGGAAACAGTCCAGAAGAGACCATTGAGGATATTGTTGAGAAAGGTTGCAGAGATACCAACCGCAATGCTAACTTTGCCCAGTATTTGTTCTGGGATCTTGCCTGCTTTCTTCAGGCACTGGTCCAGTGAGCCGCCATCCTACAGTAAAAGATTTTGGTAACATTTTACTTAAAGCTTTTATGTATAATGCATTATGAAGGGTTCTTAAATTGTATAATGCATTATAATTATTCATAATGTGCGTTTTAATACATTATATCTTGTTGGAAATAATTATAACCAAATTTTAAATGCATGGTGTAACAATGAATTGATAAGTGTTATAATGTATGTCAACTGTAGGTTACAATTATTCATGAGATTGTACAGTGCATTATAAGTTGCATTACAAGGCATAATTAATGCATTAAAACTACTTTTATACTACATTATACATAAAGGCTTTAAGTAAGGTGTTACCAAGATTTTTAATGGATTTTTTTTTTAATTCAGCAATACTTATAAAGCACCTATAAAAGCAAAGGTAGTGATTTTTAAGGATACTGAAAGGATGAATGAATGATAAAATGAAATACATATATACACTGAACAAAATTATAAACGCAACACTTTTGTTTTTGCCCCCATTTTTCATGAGCTGAACTCAAAGATCTAAGACTTTTTCTATGTACACAAAAGGCCTATTTCTCTCAAATATTGTTGACAAATCTGTCTAAATCTGTGTTAGTGAGCACTTCTCCTTTGCCGAGAAAATCCATACACCTCACGGGTGTGGCATATCAAGATGCTGATTAGACAACATGATTATTGCACAGGTGTGCCTTAAGCTGCCCACAATAAAAGGCCACTCTAAAATGTGAGCCTAAGGCACACCTGTGCAATAATAATGCTGTCTAATCAGCATCTTGATATGCCACACCTGTGAGGTGGATGGATTATCTCGGCAAAGGAGAAGTGCTCACTAACACAGATTTAGACAGATTTGTGAACAATATTTGAGAGAAATAGGCCTTTTGTGTACATAGAAAAAGTCTTAGATCTTTGAGTTCAGCTCATGAAAAATGGGGGCAAAAACAAGTGTTGCGTTTATAATTTTGTTCAATGTATATCAAATGAGCAAAGAAATATGTTACAATTGCAGTAATCCTATTGTATTGTAAAATAAAAAGTATTTATTATTATTAATAATAATAATAATAATAAATACTGAGTTTTTATTTTACAGTACAATAGTTTTATTGCAATTTTTTTTTTTTTGAAGAAGTATCTTGTGTTCACCACGGCTGTATTTATTTGATAAATTATTTTTTTTTACAGGTTTCTATTTGAATATATTTAAAACATATATTTTTCATATTATTATCAAAGTTTAAAACAGTTATGCTGCTTAATATTTTTGTGGAAACATTATTTTTTCAGGATTCTTTGATGAATAGAAAGTTCAAAAGAACAGCATTTATTTTAAATAATAATCTAAACATTATAAATGTCTTCATTGTCACTTTTGATCAATTTAATGAATCCTTGCTGATTAAAAGTATTAATTTATTTTAAACTTCAAAAACTTTAAACTTTAGACTTCAAACTATCCAACAGATTATATATATTTATACTGGTATATAGCGAGAGATAGGTAAACTCTCATATTCCTCTGTATTATGTTTGACACTGAGAGCAGACAGTACCATGTTCTCCATACAGATGCTGATCTCTCCATCACTGTAGAAAGCTCCGTAGAAGCCCACTATGTAGGGAGAGTTACACTCATGCAGCACCTGCAGCTCTCTGATGATCTGATTCCTTATTGCTGGCTTGATCTCTAGGTGGATCAACTGCATGAAAAGAAGAAAAAGAGGACTATATTACAAGAAAAAAGGTTGAAATCTATTACTTTTAATAAAAATCAACCACTGAAATTGAAGAAACATTCGCATATTTTTTCTTTATATTAATGTTTTACATTCATAATGCTGTTTACAATGTTGTGATTTTGTCTTTATAAGTGCAGGGCAAAGCATAATGCAAAAGCCTCATTAATTTCTCTCAGTACCAGGCAGAACTTCTCTCTGTAATTGCCAGGGTGTCTGCATTTTATAGTTAGCTGATAAGGAGTTGCTTCTCTGCATGCATACTGTCAATTCTTTGTTTCATGTATGCGGTAAATGAGCTGTTTGGAGTTTGTGTGCTGACTGCACTTCAGCCGGTCTCATGTTAAGGATGATTTGTTTCATCATTCTAGGTAGTGGACTAGTGGTAATTTGTCTTAAAAGTAGTTTTTTTTCTTGGACAGGTTTGTTAGGAAAAGTGTCATTTGACTCTCAAGGAAGAACTATTGAATCAAGTGCAATTAGCTTCACTACATGCATTACATGTGCAATAAATGTCACAGTATCCATTCTGCATGCTAAGAACAGAATGTCATGCCTTATTGATGTAATGTCTAACTTTTTACAATCTATAAAAAGACATGATGACACGAATAGCTGATGCCTTCAAGAGATATTGGAGAGGCAGCACTGGCTCTGAGGCAAGCAGCTCTAAACTGCATCCGATCGATTCAAGGCTGGTAATGACAATCAATGGACTTCAGCGACCTTTCTAGCATGCTTGAAGCTGAAACTAACACCCTCCCTGGTTGTAGCAGTTTGCTTTATCATAACATACCTTCCTGGCCATGATGAAGCCTGAGGGTCTGTGTAAGACCTTGAAGACCACTCCTCCATTGCCTGCACCCAACTCACAAATCTTCTCAAAGTCATCATCTTTTAACTCTCCGACCTTCTGCTTCTGGGTGAGGAAAGCCTCCAGGCGTTTCTTCTGCTGCTCATCCAGCTCCAGTTCTTCCAGTTTCTTCTGCAGAGCTTCCAGATTTGTTCTAACACAGACAGACACAAATGAATTTAGTTTGTAAAGTGATGAAAGTAAATGGTTCAATCTACACCTCAACACAGCCATGAGGGTCTACAGAGCTCCTCTTTAACTGAAGCAAATGCTTCAAATATTAATACTCAGTTAAGCAATTTTGTTAAAATACTATTTTTCCTAATAGATGATTATGCTAAATTATTTAATAAGGTTTTATTCATTACAGTATCCGGACAGTTGTATTACCCTTAAATTTTTTACTTCATGCCCCCTGAAAAATATCAAATTGAATTTTTAAATCAGTAAATGAAATCATGCATATCACAGAGTGTGTATTTAAAGGGATAGTTCACCCAAAAATGAAAAATTTGATGATTTGATGGTCATGATTTACTCACCCTCATGTCGTTCCAAACCTGTATGAGTTTCTTTCTTATTTGAACATAAAATAAGATATTTTGAAGAATGCTGGTAATCAAACAGTTGATGGTTCCCATTGACTTCCATAGTATTTCTTTGCCTATGGAGACCAACAACTGGTTCTTCAAAATATCTTCTGTGTTCAACATAAGAAGGAAACTCATACAGGTTTGGAACGACCTGAGGGTGAGTAAATGATGACAAAATTTTCATTTTTGGGTGAACTATTCCTTTAAGTCATTGTGTGTACTTTATGCGTTACTTTTTGGATGTATTTTTTAATAAATTAATGGGACAAAAATGCATAATGTCACTGACACTGTCATTTTTCAAACTACAGTCCAGTGTTGCTATTGTTAACTAAATCTAAAGCCATTCAAAATGTTTAGTTAATTAAAAAGCTGAAAGAAAATTAAACAAAAGTTTTACATAACTTAAAAAATAGAAATGTTGCCCTGAACTAAAATAAAATAAGCTGAGGTTGAAGTACCAAAATGACCAACACTAAAATTATGTAAAAATAAATGACAAAAGTACATACAATTACTAAAACTAAAATGAAAGCTTCCTTCAAAATATTAATAAATACTGCAATAGTATATAAATAATACTAAAATAACACTACTAGTCTTAGACTTGCTTTACATATTATACATTAATGTCTACAACAAGAATTCCTCTCGTGGTAATAAGCCAAAGCTCTTGCACGCTGAAACATATTCCCATCCTTAAGGCAGAAAATGTAAGAATATTGAATATTGTACAATGTGTGCGTGGAAATGTATGTGATGAGAAGACTTTATAACATCTTCTTCCTAAAGCTCTGTCTGAGGAAACTGTAAGTTCCTCTAAGCATGAGAATCTTTCCCTTGGCCCTGTTGTCATGGTGATGTATTTCCTTAGCTTCCTTTAACTTCCATGACCCTCCGCTCTTCATCCTCTCTGCATCTCCTCCAACAGCACTCTGTTCTTCACTGTTGCATAACTGCATTTACCAGGTGCAATCATGAACGAATCTTCTTGTGTGCTCAAATGAACCAATTAAAAGTCTTATGATTCAGATATTGATACTAATTAGGAATCATTTTAACATAATCTTAGGTTTCCTGCAGCTTGTAATCCAGCTTTGGTGCCACGCATGTCGCAAACATCTGTAATGTGGGTGTATCTCATGCTGTATCTCCAAATTAGTGTTTCAGGACCATTGGACACCATGAGCCACGAGGGCTTTTAAGCACTGAGCCAATTCAGATGTAAAACATGTTGTTCTGCTCTTGAACAATGTTTCGGTCCACAACAAATGACACTCATACATAAATTTGCATCAAAGCTTGCTGATCAGTCTGCAAAATATCGCAACATTTAAGCTCCAGGACAGACTCAGGTGAATGAGAACAGCACAAGTACTCCAGGATGTCTTTGTCTCATCTATATGCAGAATGAGGCTAAGTGTTTTCATTTTTGACAGCAAGGCCAGATATAACCATGGTTACGAGGCTGCTGTGTGGGTGTAAGTGGGTGGCGTGGACACGCTGCGGTGGAGACGTGATAATGGTGAAGGACGCAGAAGATGCCAGATTGGAGAAAAATACTTCACAACTCAAACCTTGTGTTGCATGTAGGAGGCCTTATCCAGAGCAGTTTCAGTCCATGTGAAGAGCCACAGAGGATATAAAGCTCATAACAGAGCTCTACTGCCAGATTTGTTCTGTTGGCCTGATCAGACCAGTAGTTCAAAATTTTAATTGCCTTGCCAACATTTTTTACTGGCTCCACCACTACCACAAATATATATTATAATATAAAACACTTCAAGTTTAAAAAATTACTGTTTTTATTTTAATTTCAATAAATTTTTTAATTAAATTTTAAAGTTTTTTATTTTGCAGTATTATCTGAAAATTCGTTTTATTTAATATATTATAAAGAAAATTATAAAAAAATTTACAACAATATGATATAATGCAAAACATAAATTACTGATTTATAATAGGCAAAATTAGTTTATAAAACGCATAACAGCAAATTGGTTTATAAATTTGCATCAGCAATGCTGCATTTATTTAAACAAAAAGACAGTAAAAGCAGTAATATTGTGAAATATTATTACCATTTAAATTTTATCTGTTTTCTATTTTAATATATTTTATAATATAATTCATTCCTGTGATGGCAAAGCTGAATTTTCAGCAGTCATTACTCCAGTCTTCAGTGTCACACGATCCTTCAAAAACCAACCAATACATCACAAAAAATGCAAAAGTTAAGTTTGCAAGGCAAGAATATGGTTCTTTTTCCCACAATTTTTTCCACATAACAAACTGCTATGTTTTCCTCCCAAATATGTGTTTTCACTTGAATTGTTCTGGATTCTGTGTTTTAAAATTAAAATTCATCATCAAGAAGAGCATCTAACAAAATCAATTCATAACATTTTACAAATTAATTGAAATTTGAATCATTAATTCAAAAAATATTTACAACATAAATTATTATTTTTTTATTATTTTGACCATAATACAAAGCGAAACTGTTCATTGCGATGGTGTTTTTTGCAACACAGTATTAATGTAGAATGTAGTGACAACGCAGCATGCTATGCTGCAACAACTTGTATGAAAGTAATAAATAATTCAATACTACTACACAGTATTTAATTATTTAGCCTAACCTTTGATACACCATTTTGTTTACATAAAAAGGGCAGATTCTTTCTGAGGAGAGATACAAAAAGTGCATAAAAGTGAAGAGTAAAGCTGCTCATAGTTTGAAATTCAAAACCAGAAAAGCTTTTGAAGGCCCAAGAACAGTACTTGGAAGAATCATAACTTCTCTTACTTTTTTTCTTTTGAGTTTTTGAAGAGGTGTGTGGATACAGTATGATCAAACACAGGAAATAAGTGGTCAACATCACATGTCGTGCACTGGAATGTGGATGTAAACACTAGGGAGCCCCGGGATCAGCTGAGGTTAGACAGAAGCAAACCATTTCTCTCTGGGGAGGAGCACAAAACCAGAGATTGTTCTATGGTCAAATTTTAACTACGCTCCATAAATCACTCCTGTGTGGATACATCTGTGCTGCCATCTTGTAAATCCACAATTTAAACAGATCTCAGACATAAACATCATAAAGGAAGAGAATTAGGGAATGTCTGGGAATTATCAAGCTCTTCTTGATGCACTATAGCAGCATTCATACACCCAGCAGCACTCTTAAGTAAAATGGAGAGCAGCAGATGGTGCCATGGTGTGTGTGTGTGTGTGTGTGTGTGTGTGTGTGTGTGTGTGTGGTGTGATTGTGTAACACTGTAACACTGTGTGGTTTCCTACTGATAATCTTGAAAAGACACAATGCCGCATAGAGCTTGCGGGAAACAATAGCAGCAGAGGAACCGCTTCCAATGAAGACTGAAGAGAGATGAAACAATATTGGCAGGGTACAAAATTAGCACTGGCAAGTGTCAAATACAAAGAAAACTGGCTTTGGTAAGAAAATAAAACAAACTTACTAGTCATTTGCAGTAACCTTTTTAAGAACAGAACTATATCACCAGAAATAAAGTCTGACACTTGAGTGATTCAAATGAAAATGTAGAAGTTTCCACAAAAATATTAAGCAGCACAACTGTTTCAACATCAATAATAATAGGAAACCAAGAGCACCAAATCAACATATTAGAATGATTTCTGAAGGATCATGTGACACTGAAGACTGGAGTAATGGCTGATGAAAATTCAGCTTTGCATCACAGGAATAAATTACAATTTAAAATATAATAAAATAGAAAACAGTTATTTTGAATTGTAATAATATTTTACAATATTACTGTTTTTACTGTATTTTTAATAAAAATAAATGCAGCCTTGGTGAGCATGAGACTTTTATCAAAAACATAAAAAAATGTCAACGACCCAAAACTTTTGAACACCAGTGTACATGTGGTGACATACTATATGTAGGATTGTTTTGAGGCTTGTTCACACCAAGAACAATAACTATAAAGATAAAATGATAACTATATTAGCTTCCACACCAATGAACAATATCATTCTGTTTATTATAAGCGCATGCTGCAGTTTTGTCATCTGCCACTTTAAATGCTCGAGCTCTTGAAGTCAGAATGAATTCTGACTGGCTGTCAATATTTTTATCGTTTATCAGTTCATCAAAAATCATTCTGAAAGTGATTTCAACCATATTGTTCCTCTTTGCTGTTATCATTATAGTTATGGTGTGGACTTACCTATTTTTCAAGAATTCTAACGATTATTAAAACTTTAAAAGGGTCTTTAAGCCACCAAAATGAAAATATGAATGAGAAAATCATGTCGGGTCTTAAAGGGGTCATATGATGCTTTTTTAAAGATCATTATTTTGTGTATTTGGTGTAACAGAATAGAAAACTTGAAATCGCATCATATGGCCCCTTTAAAAAACATGTAGTTTCATTGCTGTTTATGGCTTCTAAATCAATTCACTCTCCACTGGAGGCAGATACTGTTGCTGGTTTACTCCTAATTTACAAATTGTAAATGCATGAATAAGGTGATACATATGAAGTGCTTCACAAGCGATAAGCAAGAACTTAGAAATAATATTAACTGCACTCTTTGACATAGGCTTGCCACGACAGATTTAAAGCAGAGGCTTCTGGGAAAAAAAAGCGTTGTCACAGTATTTAACATTCCACTGAGCCTCTCTCTATAACACTGACTTCCACAGGATTGAATCACCGCTACACACACACACACACACACACACACACATTCCAAAGCGAGCTCGCCACAGCCTGTCCTGCTCTCCAGGAAGGAATGTAATTCTGCTTTACTGTCATTCTCCCAAACACTTCTTCTATCGCACTATAGCACAACTCATTATTTATGTACGAATAATAGCCAGTTTCTATATACAAGACTGCAACTTTATCCTAAATAATTAATAGTCTCTTAATGCCAAATGGAGACTACAAGAGGGGAAAAGTGTCTAAGCTCTCAAGTGAGCTCGACGAAACAAGAGGCAATGACATGCACCACTGGCTCAGGCTGTGAGGATTGTCACTGCCTTGGCTTCAAGAGGAGAAAAATCACAGGCCTGCCAAATGAAGGTAGCACAGACAGAGGTGGTCCTCTGTCACCATATCTATCAGTGGGGATGTGAAGCTGACAAACAAATCGATACGTCGCCGTCACTTGCATCTATATTTGGTGGTCAGTTAAATCCTCAATAATCACATACTGAGGTAAACTGGTTGATAATACTTGGGCTCGGAGAATGATATCACATTCATTTACATTTCTGTTTTACATTAGGGTCAACAAAACACTGGATTTTTGGCCTCTACAAATTGTAAACACACAGACAACTTTAGATGCTTTATCTCTCCAGTTCTGCTCCTATAATACTACATTTTGGGCCTAATTTATGTCTGGACAACATACTACAGAGAAGAGCGGTGTTGTGTTGGCAGCTCTGTCCAAATGTGATAAGCTATTCTCATTGATCTGAGTGGCAGGCGATGCAGCTCTTTTATGTGCACCTCATGGATACTAAACAACAATAATACATGGGTTATTCCACAAACAGCATGCATTTTGTTTTGTTTTGTTTTCCTCAGAAAATTACTTAATAAATAATTGGGACCAACTTTTCCTGTGTTAATATAGATATGTTTCAGATATATATATTTCACAGCCCAAAAAACAATAACTTTATATATTGGAGGCAAAAGAAGTCGCTTATACTCACCAAGGATGAATTTATTTGTTAGTAAATACAGTAAAATTTTGAAATATTGTTATGATTTAAAATATCCATTTTCTATTTTAATATATTTTAAATTTTAATTTATTCCTGTGATGATGATTCTAATATGCTGATTTGGTGCTCATTTCTTGTTAGAATTAAGGTGCTTTGACACACACACACACAGCTAAAACTGTAAAACTGTCAACCTTGTTATTCTCAAACCTGTAACAAATATCATAGCCATATTCCAACATATATTACAATTTATTCATTTTTCTTTAGATGGCACAATGCAATTTAATAACACTCAAAGAGATTAACTGACAGAATGTTTAAAATCTGACATCTATTTACTTTAAAATCACTTTATCAAACTTAAAAAGGCACCCATTTCGCAAAAATGAATCATATGAGGTGTTATGTAAGTCAACTAATAATAATCACCTTAAGCTTACAATTCATTCGTGGGCTTTATAAATCTGTTGACGTCTTAGAACCAACACACCCTTAAAAAATATCCATACTAATACCAATTTAATGGCCAATACAAGCTGATTTAGCAATGCTAAATCTATTAAGCAGCCCTGTCATAGTCAAACCATATTCTTAATGAGCCAAACAATCCATGAATTAAAACAACTCTGGTTTCAAGAAGTCTTCTACTAGCTTGTTCGACACGAAACGACATCGTAAGACTCAAGTCCACTCACTCTGTGGCCCCGGTTCCGTTTATAGCGTTCCCATCTGGAATTGGGTTCAGCTGGATCGGCTCTGGCTTCCTCCTCTTTTGCATGATGAATCCTAATAGCTGGCTTCTCGGCAGTAAAAATAAAAATTCAAACAGGAGCAATCTGATCCGCGGACTACACCAACTCACTCGCCGACAGAGCAATGATGCAAAAGCTACAGTATGAATAGCCTATCACACCCTACCAATCGCTGTTTGCATTACAATAAATAAATAAAGACAGAATGCAGTCAACGACAACCTCACATGGTCTTCTGACAGGCAGGGTGAAGGTTGTTTCGAAGAATAGATTATTCAGGGAAGAAACTGAGTAGACGACACAGTAGAGGATGGGTACCAGAGATTGTCTCTTTACGTCATGAAAATATTTACATCTGTCTTCCGGAACAGCATGACCGCGTGTGGGCAATGACCCCATCTGCTGGTGGAAAGGCGTTATTACTGCGCAATGCTTTTTAATAGGCTTGCCTGCTAATTAAAACTATTTCAACAATCATTTATCAGCATTCAGCTTCAGTAGGCTATATTAAATTGCACGTTACAGACCCAGACCCCCAATATAAAAAGCTAGTTCGTAAAGTTTTATCCTTGGTAACACTTAAATTCTTTCATTAAAACATTTGTTTGTTTATGAATATTCTTCTCTATGGAGTGTGGACGCCCTGCAGTACTTGGTTGAAAACCCTGGCAATAGATGATACAGGCCTATAGAAAAATATTAAATGTACTGCCATTCAGGTCTCCATGCAATTTGGAAGTAACTGTCTATTACAAGTTTGAATTGGCTTTAAAATGAAAACAAAGTCCCTGCTGCAAAACAAACATCTCAAGTCCATATAACTTCCATAAAAGTGTTGTTTTAATAGAAACATAGCAGCCTGTGGTGAGGCATTTACACTGGACTGAATGTATATAATGTAATAATCACATAACCAACACAATATATTATGCATTATATTTTGGTCATTGGTCTTACATCATTAACTCCAGCATTAACATAATGGTTGAAATGTTAGCTATTATATGTTTAAGGAACTTACGATTTCACATAAAACTTGTAGCATACATTTTAACCAGTTGAAAATTATATAAAACAAATCAAATCTGTTTGGAAAAGACATATACCTGTCCATATTGCAATCTCAGAGTCTTGGATTATTATTATCATGCAAGATGGACCAGTTAAACCAGTTGTGAAATGATATTGTTAATACAATATAATACTATCCTGAAGAAGTGGAAAAATAAAGTTCAAATATCTGGACACTTATTTAGACCACATTTCACAGGAAGGGCAACTAGCCCCATTTGGAGATTAAACATAAATTTATACAAATCTTCTCGACACCCCTCAAGGCCTTAAATCTGTCTACAGCTTAGTAAACAAATGCATCTCCTTTGCTCCTTCCAAAGTGGTTTCTTTCTCAGCATTTATTTATGTTTATGCCGGAACCAGTCCAGTTATTGTGCTTTGCGGATTCAGCCTAATTACTTATCTCTGCTCATGCCATCCTCTCATCTGCTGTTTATAGTGCTATTGTGGTTGATATTATTTCTGCTATATATTTTCCTGTACTATATTATTACCATCTGTACTCTGATGGAGAATGTCAAATAGAGAATTAATTACTCTAAGGCCAATTGTGCGTTACCAGGCCTTACTAAGCATGATAAGAAAAATGTTTAGCCAACATTTTTGGCATAAGAATGTAAGTGCATCTATCTTGACTCTCAACATTGTGATGCAGTGTAAACAGGAAACTATAGCCTTTTCTATAGCTGTAAGCAATTTATCAGTAACTTACTCAACAATTCGGTGCAACAGGCAGATTTGCTCTGTCAGCTATTCTGATAGGCTCCCTCCTGTGATTTCATAAAACGCAGATCTGGATAATTACTGAATTTGCATTTAGGTATGAAAGAAATCATGTCCTCTTAGGAACATCAGATACTATTAAAATTGAAGAGTTGTCAAATTAATGATGTGAAAGTTTGAAAAAGAGTAAGCAAAAACAGAAAATGATATTTATTAGCTGAAATTGATTCACTGTTATAAATGGTCTCGTCCTAAGTCATTTTTATTCAAGACGTGTTCAGTGTAGATCTGGAATCTGTGAAAGGCTTTATTTGCAGATAAAAACTAAGATCTTTTATTGTCTGCATTATCCTGTCTTGTGTAGCATATTATGAAGTTATCATGAAGGATCTGTTAAAGGATTGGCCTGGGATATAGGCTAGTACTCTGCTCGTATATGGTGGCTTTTATATACTCACTGCTGGGTGAAGAAACCGACTGTTGTGTATTTTATTATTATCAATAAAAATAAACTTCATAAACGTATTAAGTTTAAAAGGATGGTGGAAAATGACAAGCCTAATCAACACAATAGCCTTAAAGGTTAGATTTATTTCATCATTTTATATGACATTAAGATTAATATTGAAGATATTGTGTACAGTGAAATCCATTGTGAAAGGATTAAATGATTAAACGTAAAATGGATGAAAACAAAGATTTTGTTTTATTGATGAATATATTTTTACCTACACCACCAGTCAAAAGTTTTTGAAGAGTAAGATTTTTAATGCCTTTTAAAGAATTCTCTTCTGCTCACCAAGCCTGCATTTATTTGATCCAAAATACAGCAAAAGCAGTAATATTGTGAAACATTTTTACAATTTAAAATAACTGCTTTCTATCTGAATATATTTGAAATTATTTGATAAAGACATTTATAATGTTACAAAAGATTTCTATTTCAGATTAATGCTGCTCTTCTGAACTTTTTATTCATCAAAGAAACCTCAAAAAAATTATACTCAGCTGTTTTCAACATAATAATAATAAATGTTCTTTGAGCAGCAAATCAGAATATTAGAATGATTTCTGAAGGGTCATGTGACTGGAGTAATGATGCTGAAAATTCAGATTTGAAATCACATGAATAAATTACATTTTAAAATATATTCAAAAATAAAACAGTCATTTTAAATAGTAAAAATATTTCAAAATTGTACTGTTTTTGCAGTTCTTTGGATCAAATAAATGCAGGCTTGGTGAGCAGAAGAGTCTTCTTTAAGAAACATGAAAAATCTTACGTTCAAAAACTTTTGATTGGTAGTGTAGCCTACAATTGTAGTCTGAGCTGTTTTTCTGTATTCAGTGTTCATTAAAAGTCAATACAACACACTAATTTGCAACCTATATTTACTTTTGTAATCTAATGTAGTCTAATCTTATATACAGGTTTTGGACCACTCTTAATAGGCCAATAGGCTATAAAGAATGAGAATGTGACGTAACGCCGCGTTGAGTTCTGGGAAACTGCTTTGTTTATACGCCATATGCGACACTGTTTTCACGCTAATCGGGTAAACGTTAAACACTGTAAACCAAATTCTACAAAACCTAAGAGAGAAATGCAGTGCATATCATGCAGTGCGATAAAATAGCTTCTCTTCCCTGCAAACGATACAATGAAGAATGAATGGTTGTTTAACTTAAAGGCAAAAACAAAACAAAAGATAAGCATTTATCCTTATAGAGAATGAGAAGTAACCATGGGAACGGATAGCGTATCCTGCTAATATGGCGGCGCCTTCCCGAAATGCAATGCGGAGTGAAAAGATCGTGACGTAACTCCTCATTCTCTATACCTAATGCTCACAAGAGGAGGAACATGTAAACAGAGTGAGATTTAATTTAATGATTACGTTTTTTCCCACTCTATTTACTATTGTGGTTTTGCTTTAAGTGTGACACTAAGGTAAAAGTTAACCGAGAACTGTATTTTAATTACTCCAACAAAACGTAAATGTGTTGTTTACTAAGCGCTTGCAGTCTGAGCACCATGATCTCTGACGTCACGTGAGTTTAAAATGAGGCCGCGCGAGAGGCAGAAACATTCCGCAACAGTGTCGGTTACAGAGGATGATCGGCAGCGCAGCGCTCCGACAACACTAGCCTGACAAGGCGAACAGTCCATCGAAATTTATAAAAGACACTCCAGGACTCTTCTTCATGTAGGCTGTCATAAATTACTTACGAGAAAGTGGAGAGTTTAATTCCAGAGACGAAGACTATGGACGAACAGCCAGCAGCGATTTCAGTTCAGGGAAAGTAAAACGGACCAGGAGAAGGTATGTATTTTGTATTTCGCTTCTTTAGCCTATAGTAGTACACTGTAAACTGCAATTAAAATGTATATACGCACTGTGTTGCTGAATCATATGTAAGCTGTTCAGTAAACGGGATGAATAGCCTATATCATGCTGAATTTCTATTGAAAAAAATCTTACTTACAAAATTTAGCCTCAGACGACTTTATAAATTTAGTCTTTGAACATTATTATTCGAGTATAATTTCAGTTGATAGTTAAACTGGTCAATAAAGGTACATATAGGACATTAATGATATTTAATAGCCTAGGCTACTCTTTTATACCCTATAGGCTACATACGACATTTACATGTGTTTTCATTCTGTAAGCTCGCTAATGAAAGTAAATAAAATGTTTTGTTTGGAGAAAATTAAGTTATGTATTTATTTTTAAATTGATAAGTATTTTTTATCATATGTCATTTTAGCTCAGTTTAGGCGACAAGATCGATTGTTTGAGCTGTCAATTTGGCCAACCTACATCGCTGCAGTCTAAATTTATTTATAAGCGTGGTATATTTTCTCCTATAGCCAAAGTTGATGTATCGTATCCAGTACAGTTCTCCAGTCAGTGTCTTCATTCAGTCGAGCTTTTTCTGGCTCTAATTATTTTAGCTAGGAAATGCTGTTATAAATAAAACTAAATGCGTTGTCGTATAGGCAATATGTCAATAAAATCAAATATGCTAACTTAATCTATCCATATTCTATCTTGCTAACTGAATCTTTACTGACGTAATATTATTTAATAAATATTATAGAGTATTGCGTTATCAAACCACTCGTAATGGTTTGATTTCTGTGAAACCTTGTCTTGCCACTGTAATTTACAAGGGTTGTAACTGTAACGCTCTCATTGTAAAACATTAACAGGTATTCATAAAACGAGTTTATGTATGCTAATGAAGACTAACAAATAAGTCAAGCATTTACTGAATAGGCAAGTTACTGTGTTTTTTTTTCTTTCTGTTAAAGGCATATAAAGCATTTCAGACGAGACGACGCACCGGTCGCTCGGGATCGTCTTCTTTCCATTCATTACTTTTGATTTAAAGTTTTGGGGCCACTAGATGGCTCTGTTGAGCAATTTGACAGCCTTATTGAGATGTTCAGAGCCTCTGTGCATTATCAAACAGATGCAGTTCTCTAAATCTAAAAATATATCCGGTTTAGATGATATAGTAGAGTCATTTTTTCCAGCAACAATGTCAGGGACAATATTCCTTCATACAGACAAGAACAGCTCTATAAAATATAACTGGTTGGCCCTTCAGTGTTTATTATCATACATAAGACTGCCGCTGTATGCTGTTTTGTGGGGACATCATTTGTTTGTGATTTGGCAGTGTCTATGTTGTAACTTTATTTTTGAAAATGTATGTCTGAGCTTTCCAGGTTGTGAGGCAGTTGCTTTCTCTGGCTGTTAAATGTCAAAAGTTAAATGTCTCATAACATCAGCACTATTGACTTTCTCGATTCTCGTTGCAAACTAAAGTCATAAAGATGACTGACCAATACCCTTTATGATGCAAAATAAGATGCATATTTCTGTTACTGACATGAAAGTCAGTTTTGAACTCGTCTTTGAAGTGTGCATGACCTGCATTTAATTCAGAATGTGGAAAAACATTATGGGTTTTGTTGCATGTGAAGCAAATGTGTGCACAGTTTTGTCTGACTCTCATTTGTTTCTCAGTCTGTCTGGCATATCTAGGGCTGTGTTTGCCTGCGTGTTGGTTAGTCGACTTGCCTAGACTGCATTACAGCCATCTGTCAAAAAGTCATAAATGTACTTTGCCAATACAGTAATGCAGCTTTTGTTTCCAGTCTTGAGCTTTTAGCCTAATTAAACAGCAGTCTTGTTGAGAAGATATTAATTATTTGACTGCTATTTATTCTGCCCAATTATTCCTTTAAGACAAACTGAAAAAAGGCATTGTTGTGTTTAGTTTTTTCCCCCCAATGCATGAATATTTATTAATATGTGCATATTGTAAAAATTACACATTAAATTTAAATGCAGCTCAGTCTTGAGTCAAGTTATTTCCGGGACTGCTGAATAGGTTTAAAAGGTAAAAAGTGCAAAACTTTGTTTCTCCCAATATAATATTTAGTTATTATGTAAATACAGACACTACATTTGACCAGAGAATCATGAATAATATAGTATTACAACAACAATATCTAAATAAACAATGTACAAGATTTAGAGCAAATATGAAAATAATGATAATGTTTGATGATGTTGACTGCTTGTACCTATTACCACTAGTTCAATATGATCTTGATGTGTTATGTTTTGAGTCCTGCATGTTGTTGTCAAGCCTAACCTTCTGTGTGACTGAGCATGCATGTGTGTGAGTAAGACAGGAGGCTCAACAATGAGAGACTGAGCGCTGCTTTGTGCAGCACCACTGGCCTGTGAGCTCTGATTCGTCCTGACAGCACTTAATGACAGGGAAGCAGGGGCATTTTTGGTTTAATTTTCTGAGCTGGTTTGCAAAGTGAAGCCTGAACCAAGGGCAAAGGCAAATCTTTTGGATATTTTCCTTGCTGTGCCATCGCCTGTAGAGTTTACAGTCTAGTAAACCCTTTCAGCTGGAAATCCTGATGTTTGTTTCAATCAATAGTCTTAATTAGTGCTGATTAATGAAGGAACACTGGCTGTGCATTGCTAATAGTTGTTTGAATTCCCAAGGACGATGCGCTTTAACTATGCTTTGACTGGCATTTTAAGTTCTGAATCAAATTTAAATTTATGACGTGCTTTTGCACATTTCTGAAATATTTAGGCCTGATGATTTTCAAATTGCAGATGAGATTGGTTTTAATTGGTTAGGTATTGGTGCTGGTGAATTGAAGCATATGGGGTAGTTCAAATTAAGATTTCATATTCTGTGTCTAAACACTGACTCAGATCAATGCAGAAAATGAGCTGCATCATTTTGTTTTAGTATTCAGATTTGAAAGGCTTATTTATTTGTATTCAGTCTGGTTAAATGTAATCACAACAACATAAATATAACATTAGTATCACAAGCTGTTAGCTCATTTTTATATTTTATGTTTGTTTCAGCCATTGCATGGAATGTGTTAGAGGATTTAGATGCTAATATAATCAAGGAGATTTAAGAATCATGGCATATACATTTTGAGTTTTAAAGACTGATGCTTTATGTGTGTGTAAAGGTAATCAAAAGTGTTTGGCAAATTGCTATAGAAACTGGATGAAATGTCCTTGTTTTGTTGTGACCCTCTGAGTCTCTGCTTGGTTTCCATTTCCTTTATATGTCTACCGGTTTGCTCATTTTCATGTCAATTTTGTACCTTAATTATTATGACGGACACAAACAGGGATATGGAGACTTGAATAGATGAAATGGCTGTTGGATTGTAGATGTCTTATGCATTAGGATGCTATAGACATGTACTGATCATGGAAGACTTGAGATTGATTGTTTATGGCCCTGTGTTTGTTTGTACGTGATGTCATAAATTATATAAAATAGTTTCTAGTGTTTTGCTGCTCTTCAGATTTATACCTATCTGTCCATTGCTGATGGGCTCCCTTTACAAGAGCGATTGATAGGACTTTTTTCCCAAGAACATGTTTTACCTTTGCTGAAACAGGATTAATATCTAAATATGCAGGCAGTGTTCCATGACCTGTTACATATTCTGGTTTATGTTTTTTTTTTTTATTCATTATTTATGGTTTAAAAAATGTCTGTTTGGTGTTCATTTATCGTTAATTGCTAGAAAATCTCATAATCACATACATTGGTGTTTTAAACTATTAACACTCTTTGGTAAAAGGCTTTTAAAATGGCAAGCCTCATATAAAATTAATAGAAAATAAAATGGCTCATATAATATTTACTTTAACCATTTGAAGTTGAACATAATCTGAAGGTTAAGATACTCTTTTTACTTATATTAGCATAAAATACAACTTTCAAGCCCGATTTTACTTTATTTTTGAAAAATGCACAACAAAAAAATTTAGATGGTAAGAATATGTATGTAGGTTTATTATTAAACAGACTGTCTTTGTAAACCATACAATGATGGATGAAACATCAGCCAATTATAATAAGAATAAATCATGTTCTAAATTGGAATGGGCATATAAAATTGGACTTGAGATGTTCCTCTGCTGGAGTTCACTTGATTATACATTTCTGGTAATGTTTTTTAAAAACATCTTATTTGTTGGGGGGTTGGACAGGTCGAAATTCAGAGGAAATCAATCAATCTCTATTATTCTACTTTAAAGGGGTTCTATTATGCTCTTTTACAAAGTCTTGATTTTGTTTTGGGGGTGTACTAGAACAGGCTCTCATACTAGGTTGTTCGAAAAACACATTATTTTTCACATATTTTACATTATTACAAAACCTCTATCTCCAGTCTGGCATGAACGGCTCGATTAGTTCCTGTATCAAATGAAGGCCCACCTTCTGAAATACGAAATGTGCTGTGATTGGTTAGCAAGGCCAGTGTGTGTGTTTTTGAAAAGTGATTTCTGTTAAATAAAATATCTCCTTTTGAAGTGGACTTTGAACTTTGTAACTTTGCAGATCTTTTTTTATGCTCAAACAGCAACATTACAGACTAACTAAAGTTGAAAAAGTGAAAAAGCATAATAGGACCCCTTTAACATGGTATTCAGTATTTCATGTTGTATTCAGTATCTGATTTGATGTAAACAGCAATTTATAGGTCAAACCTTGTAATTAGAGCCCGACCGATATATTGCTTTCCCGATATTATCGGCCGATATGAGCCTGTCGCAGATATATCGGTATCGGCAAATATGCCGCCGATATGAAATTTTTTTTTACAGAACATATATAACGCAGATTAAATGCTTCTGAATGGTGTAATTACTTAGTTTGTCCAGCAGAGCGCGCTCCATTGTTGCTACTGGCGACCCAGGTCAGTGTAGTGTAGAGAGGCGCGGATGAGCTCAAACTTCACCCGAGTCCGCTGCTTCAAATTATCCGCCCGCCACCCACCCGCACCTATATTTGATCGTCACATTACAATGATTCTAATTCTTAGTTTTGCATGATGATATGATGAATGGATGGTTAATTTTTAACAGCAGATTCAGTGACGTTAGAGACTAGAGCTGATCTGCGCATCAAGCGTAGGCGGCGCATTAAAGCCTGTGTTACGGCCACCGGAGTTGATTGCGGCCACTCAGTCAATGCTGGTGTTTATACCGGCCGCGCCGCGGCCCAGAACTCATGCTTATTACATCGGTCACATCACATTTTATAACTGGGTGTCTACACCGGCGCAACAAAATACAATAGAACCCATCAGGACCGGCCCAAGCCTTTATGGGGCCCTAAGCAGAATTTTATTTGGGGGCCCCTCGGTGC
>NW_015629065.1:1198784-1211734 GCF_001515625.1 Sinocyclocheilus rhinocerous
CCGATATTATCGGCCGATATGAGCCTGTCGCAGATATATCGGTATCGGCGAATATGCCGCCGATATGAATTTTTTTTTACAGAACATATATAACGCAGATTAAATGCTTCTGAATGGTGTAATTACTTAGTTTGTCCAGCAGAGCGCGCTCCATTGTTGCTACTGGCGACCCAGGTCAGTGTAGTGTAGAGAGGCGCGGATGAGCTCAAACTTCACCCGAGTCCGCTGCTTCAAATTATCCGCCCGCCACCCACCCGCACCTATATTTGATCGTCACATTACAATGATTCTAATTCTTAGTTTTGCATGATGATATGATGAATGGATGGTTAATTTTTAACAGCAGATTCAGTGACGTTAGAGACTAGAGCTGATCTGCGCATCAAGCGTAGGCGGCGCATTAAAGCCTGTGTTACGGCCACCGGAGTTGATTGCGGCCACTCAGTCAATGCTGGTGTTTATACCGGCCGCGCCGCGGCCCAGAACTCATGCTTATCACATCGGTCACATCACATCGTGCGGCGCGACAAAATCAAATAGAATTTCTATTGTATTTTGCCGCGCCGCTCGCGTCCGGTGTAGAATAGAGCCCATTATAATCAGTGATGTTGTCTACATTGGATGCAGTAAACTGATGCCTCGTTCTATTTATGACGTGCTGACACAAAGTTCAACTGATTTTCAACGGTCGCTTTGTCGCGTCCTGTTGCGGCGCAGACATGGTGTCAGCATAGTTTGTCAGTACAGTCAGTAACGTAGCAAATTGAAAAGTTAGCATCTTTCTGCAGTCCAATAGACAGCAGTGCGGTGGTGGCTTGAGTCTGTTGAATGGTAATTTAACGCTACGTTCTCACCAGCGTTTGAAATTAACACCCGCCAACCCGCCAAATGCGGGTAAAAATCAGCTGTGGCGGGTAACGCTGATGAGATTAACCCCTTAGGTATCGAAATTTGGTACCGAACGACGAGACGTTTTTCGATACTCGATACCATCGAGTATCGATGGTATCGATACTCGATGGTATCGAGGCAATTCAGTCAGTGCATAAAAAGTATCGAACTCAATACCCAGCCCTAGATTTAACGCTACGTTGTCACCTAGTTAGAGAGACTCAATGCTACGTAAGTAAACAACAATGTCCCCGTCTTTTATTCTCACAATGATTTTATCATATTCGTTTGCTACATTAGTAGGGACCTATGATTTCCGCGATGCAGAAAACATAAATGGAATTGCGGAATCCAGTTAAAAAAAACTGAATTTACTGTATAACGCAGAATTTCATGGAATTTGTCTTATTTTTGATGAATAAATAAAAAACAGGTCAGTACATATATATAGACTGTGTCTGTGAATATAAAACTGCAAAAAGACTGAACACACTGAAGACAAAATTCTGTTTATCAATTTGCACTGGCTACCAATAGCTGCTCGCATAAAATTCAAGGCATTGATGTTGTGAGAAAGCCCTAGCCACACCCCCTAGTGGCATGTAGCGCAGTTAGGAGTGGACATTTTGTCTCGACAGCAGTAGGTTACAAATCAGGCTGGCTGGACTGTTTATTCAACTTTGTATATGTTTTACCAGCTTATCCTTTCTCAGTTATTCCTCTTTTGTCTGCAAAAGTAGATCGGTTTAGTAGATTTTTAGTAGATCGGCAACAAGATCTGGTGGTATAGGCGCCGGCGACTGCGGCTGTCATTTTCTTTTCGTTGAATTTCACTTTCATACCTTGGAAATTCCCAACTAAACGCTGGGGGTAGCACTGGGGACGTCGCTGGACCCAGAGGGCGTGCTGTCATTGAACGTCAAAATTTGATTGTCTGATGATTCTGTCACTAATGCTCGTTACAAATCAGATGCGACGTCTTTGAATTTGCTCATATTCATTTGCTGCTTGCTTTCTTTAAAAAAAAAAAAACACACACAAAAAACTAACACTTGCTTTCTAATCTTTTTGTATTCTATCTGTTTTCTTTTAATTTATTATACAATTAACAAAAGCAAAAAGTCCTCTAACACTAGCTTGCTCTATTCTTTCACGTCAAAATTTGATTGGCTGATGATTCTGTCACTAATGCTCGTTACAAATCAGATGCGACGTCTTTGAACAAAAGGGTTGCACTCTCTGTAGTGCTGGCCGCAGACTTTTTAAATGTAGGATATTCCAGTTCAACCTCAGCTAAATTAGTTCAACGAAACTAATCATAGGCCATTTTGTGGACATTACACAAATGAAAATGATACCTAAATAATAATAATAATAATAATAACAAACAAACATTTTTTCACACAATTTAATTTTTTTATAGGGCCAGCAGAAAAGGCCCTGCTGACCCTGACGGCCCACCACTGGTTAAATAGTTAAATACCCTGCCTCCACTACATATGCCTATGTTTGTCACATCATTATAAGTGTTTGATCACCACATATTTGAGAGACTTATTTAAATACGAATCCTCACATTCTGCCTGTTCATTTGATTACCAGAAAATACACAACACAGAATTTGTGAAAAAATATTATTCATTATTATTATTTATTCAGTTTAGATGTTTACATTTGGAAAAGCTGTGCTTCCTGCATAAACCTGCCCCTGTTGGAAATAGTTAAATACCCTGCCTCCACTACATATGCCTATGTTTGTCACATCATTATAAGTGTTTGATCACCACATATTTGAGTTGTCATTGCAAAAAATGTGTTTATGTTTATATATTCTGTTTATGTAGGCTATATACTGTATTCCATATACAGTACCAGTCAAAAGTTTGGACACGAATTGGAAGTGTGTCCAAACTTTTGACTATACTGTACTATAATATAGCCTACTACACATAAAGAATATCGGCCAATATATCGATATCGATATCGTCTTTTTTTACAGTAGCGTACCGTGAGGTTTCAGTCAGGGCCTTCAGTAAGCAAATGTAAACTACATACCCTTACACATCTATCTTACACATCTCTGTAACAGCTAACGCAGCCATATGCATATAATTCGCATATTATGCTACACATAAAGAATATCGGCCAATATATCGATATCGATATCGTCTTTTTTTACTCCCTAATATCGGTAACGGCATCGGCCCCCAAAAAAACCATATCGGTCGGGCTCTACTTGTAATAGAGGAAGCCTATAACTATATCTCACAATGCACATATTAACATGTCTTTTACAGTAACACTGGATGCTATGCAATGGCACTGAAGACAGTGCTCAGTAGAGGAAACCTTCAATGGCATAGTAAGACCTGACCTTTATTCTGCAAATCAAGCTGATTTCTTAATGAGCTGCCCAATAGATGTTATTTTATCTGAAGCGTATTGAACATTATACATTGAACAAATACCCTGGGGTCATAGTGGGAGCATTAATAAATGTTAATGAAAAATATAAAGCCATTAGCTGAACCTTCTTGGGTCAGCTTTTGCTCTGTAATTGAAAACCTTGATGTATGTTTCTCGTTTCCTCTGATGACATATACAGAAGCTTTCAGATCAAGGACAGCCACAGGTTGTTTTTTTTTTGATAGCATGTATCTTTCCTCATCCTTGTCTCCTGATCTTAGTATATTTTCACTGTGTTCTACAATGTTGCATGTCATCGCCTGTCTCAGTAAAGCAAATTATGTTCTTTCAATTAAGATCTTTGTGTCAATACTTGGTCTCAGTCTCACAGATCTTTTTCTCCACGTTAACCCAGAGGTTAGTGTTTATGTTTCCACTGGGAGGAAAATTCCCAAATCTAATTTGAAAGAGGCATGACAAACATGTCTTTAATTACAGAAAAGTATAGAGATGGAGTGCTTGTTAGGCTTTTATAAGGTGCTATATGAATGTACACAGATGAATCGTACACAGTAAGACCAAAAAGCAATAAAGCACTCACCTGTCACTTGTAAATAAAGTCAATGCGTCTGTCATTCCATGTCCCTTTACTCGTATTAAAAAGTAAACATTGGAAGGTGTTGTAATTTTATGTACAATGTAAGGGCTTGCATGAAACATGGCAAAAACTTCTTTAGGAAACAGAACAGCTCATATTTGCCGTGTTGACTACTCATTAATAATCAAACGATTATTTTGTGCTGCATTTGTCCAACAGAACACTTGAAAGAGGAAGATTGTTTAGACAACTCTCTGGGGACTTTTTCTTTGCAAAAACATTAGTGTCAAATAAAGTCAGCCATTTGCAGTGTGACTATGTGTTACATAGAAGTGGGGGATAGAAGGGCAAACTAGCTTCTAAATTATCAAATACTTTATAAATGTAACCAGGCAAGACATGAAAAAGATTTTGTTTTGAGGATTTGAAAATGTTCCAACCCTATGAGTCTAGACTCTAGAGTCTGGTGAATGTAGGATTAGAATCTAAGATTTTACAAAATGCCAGTCAAGCTTGAAGTCAGCAAAACTTTAAAAAAAAAAAAAATAAATTAATTATTCTATTCAACAAGCATTAAAGCGACAACAAAGACAACTATAATGTTCCAAAGATTTCTGAATAAATGCTGTTCTTTTGAATTTTGTATCCATCAAAGAATCCTAAAAAATGTATCATGGTTTGCACAAAAATATTAAGGAGCATAACTATTTTTAACATTTACAGTAAGGCCCTGTCCACACGAACGCGGTTGTTTTTAAAACCACAGCTTTTTCTTCGCGGTTAGGCCGTTCGTCCACACGCAAACGCAGCACCAGTTCACTGAAACCGAACATTTTTGAAAACGCCTGCCAGGGTGAAGATTTTCAAAAACTCGGGTTGCAGTGTTATCGTGTAGACAGCGAAACCGGAGTTTTTGGCTTGTGACGTCGGCGCCTGCGCTGTTATCTCTGCCTACTGGAGACTTTTTCAGGCTTCTGATTGGCCAACATGGCTTTACGGTTGAGATTATATCGCCACCTGTTGGTTTGGCATGCTCTTGACAGTGCTTCATAGCACGCGTTTGCGTTTTCATGTGGACAGAGATTTTTTTTTAAAAACGGATGAAGGAAAAACTCTGTTTATAAAAATACCCGTGTACGTGTGGACATGGCCTAAGTTTCTTGAGCACCAAATCAGCATATTAGAATGATTTCTGAAGGATCATGTGACCATGAAGAGTGGAGTAATGGCTGCTGAAAATTCAGCTTTGCCATGACAAGGCAAGGCAAGGCAAGGCAAGTTTATTTGTATAGCACATTTCATACACAATGGTAATTCAAAGTGCTTTACATAAAATAAAATAAAAACAATAATCACAACAATAAAACAAGGAATTTAAAAACTTTGAAAATTATTTAAAAAATTGATTTAAGAGGTTTATTTATTATTACAGGAATATTTCACAATATTTCTAATTTTACAATATTTTTGATCAAATAAATGGATCCTTGGAAAGATACTTTTCTCAAAAGCTTTTTAAAAAATCTTACCAACTGAATCTTTTGAACTGTAGTGTGTGTATTTGGTTTTAACAGGCAGCCCTCCCTGAAAAGTTCCAGTTCTTCTACGTCCAGCCAGTCCCAGATCCTCAACTGTCTAGAGGAAATGACAATACTTAATAGGATGAACGCTAAAGATTTCACCAGCTAGTAAGGAGTGAAACAATCTTTCATATCTTACTGCGCTCTTCAGCAGATGGCGAATGATAAGTCACACAATTGTAAGTTCAGAGGCAACAAGAATAGAATCAGCTGTGAGCATCTTTAAGGAAAGCTTATTAACAAGCACTGATGTGAGCTTATAGCAAGGCTCAATAGAGCTCGTCTCTCAGATGCCAACTCCACACCTCTTAGCTGCGGCTCTGCCGGGTCCTGAATAATGCACTCATCAGGTCTTTTCCCGGCGGTTGTAATGACAAGCAGCTCTCCCTCGAGAATCCACTGACTTTTTACAAATACTGCTGATGGTCCTGCTTACATCTGCCACTTATCTCAATCAGAGCAGTATTACCATAAAGACCAGCTCTCAGAGCCGCACAGGCTTCCTGACCCGATGTCGTCACGCCGCAGGACGCTTCTTATGAGGGATCGTCGTGAGCGCGGAAACTAAAACGGCTCTGTTTTGTAATTGAATTGGGTAAGGGTCATCGTTTTTAATGCCGCATATAAATCTTTCCTTATATTGAAAGGTTACATTAATGCAAAATTGAGTAGCTCACAGAAACCAGGCCATCTGCTTGTTGGCTCCACTTGAGCTTTAGAGTTACAGCATCATTTTGGATCTGGATTGAGTTGGTTATTCATTAACATTACAGGCTTTCAGTTACGGCACCCATTATCAGCACTATAGCCCAAGGACTTCATCCAGCCTTTACTGTAAACCAAGAGTGCCCCTGAATTGTATATTATGGGAGTCATAATTTACAATTGCAATCCCAGAGAGTGTGTCCCCCATTAACTTTATGCTTTTTTGCTTCAAGCTATTCCTGTCCCAGCACTCACAATAGAGAGACCTAAACAAGCTCAGTGTTCCATGGATCTGTCTTGTATTGTGAGACATCTTAATGGATGTACCGAGGGTGATGCTGGGTCTGTTCTGCTCTGTACTTTGTGTTCTGCACGTTCTAGTTGGTTTCCTCTTAGTCCTCCATTGACTGTAGCTCTCAGTTACTTTTTTGAGAGGTTTGTGTACAGCTGTTCTCACTGATGGGTAAGCCTCGTGACTGTGTCTGAACTTATCATAATGTTTTTTTTTTTAACCCAGTGTGCTCTCTGCTCAAGAATGGACAGCGTGATTGGTAAATTACTATTCTCCACACAGGCTCTGGGAGTCGTTAGAGTTGAACCTGCAGACGTCTCCATCACTCAGGAGAGAGGACATTAGCCATTCTGCGTGAGCCGCTTGGCTCCACACCCTGCAGGAAACCTCTTTCTTTATTCTGCTAATATTTTCTCTGTGAAGTGGTAAAAGACTGCACATTGACTGTTCATTTGACTGGAGTTCTCAAGCAGCGGGACCAGCGTTGAGTTTAATTTCCTCGTCTAAACCCCGCTGGGGCCCTGGGGCGGGATCACCTGGGTGAAAATTGCTTTTGGTGTTTCCTTCTGTCCTGTCCTAGGCCAGACAACTGTGCTCAGGGACATCTCAATTGAACTTGTAACGTAGAACAGCTCAGTGTGTTTGATGACATCCAAAGGTCTGAGCAAAAAGGAAAACAGTTCTCCATTATCTCTAGAACTGGTGCAACTCTCCTTCTTGAACTTTTAATGAAACACGAGCTTGTTACAAAGGGCTGGTGCTAGCTTTTAATATTTCACACACATTATAATGAGCGTTCCATACACAACGAATGTGCATTTGCAGCCAATTACATCATCTTTAATGAAAATCTAACTTTTGTACTTAAACAGCCAGGGAAGCACTTTACATTCTTTTCACATGGAAAAAGTCTTCATGTAAAAGCCTGCACAGGACATTTATGGCTTTATATTTTGATATGCCAGAGGCGGTTGATTCTGAGAAATGACCTACTGTGACCTTTAATGGTACGTAGTGCTATGGGCATTTTCGCTTTGTTTTTCTTTCCTGCATTGCAATATGTGTATGTACTGTATGCGTGCAAGTTGACATATCCATTCCCATACCAATTTCCAGAACATATGACAGGGGCATACAAGACCACCGTAAAGGGATAGTCCACCCAAAAACAAACATTCTGTCATCATTTACTCACCTTTGTGTCATTCCAAACCCGTATAGCATTTCAACTGTTTCTGTCAATAAAATAAGTAATTGCAGTCCATAACAACACTGGACCCACTGACTTTGATTGTATGGAAAACAGAAGAAAGAAAGTTATATAGGTTTGGAATAACAAGAGTGATGATTTTTGAGTGAACTTTCCCTTAACCAGCAAAACATTAGTGTGATCCAATTCTAAAATTTTAAATGTGAGGTTCATTCTCTTACGTTTTAGGAAACATTTAGTTCAGAGCCGCATTATTATGCATGACTCCACGGAGTCCAAATGCTTTTTTATTGCAGCTTTGTATTGTACTCCCGAGTCAGCGGTCATCAGAAGCACGGTGGGATATTAGATTAGCTTCAATCATGCTGAACAGTCCTGTTTGAATGTCATTTATTCTTTGCTCTGACTTTAACTCTAAACCCAGAGGTACTGTAGGATGTCCCTCCCTCCCCTCCGCACCAGTGGGTGTCATGGGCTGTGATGGATCTGTAGTGTTATTGGTGTGATGCACCATGTGCCACTATGTAAAGCTCCTTTGCTTATTCAGCAGCAGGGTCTTTAGCCTGCAATCAATGGCAGCTATAGGCAGGGCTGTGAACATAGAGCTGTTAAAACCACACCTGGGACTTGGAAATGCAGAAAAGCTGCCCTATCAACAACACCTGCCAGTCATATGAATAATTCAGTGATCTCTGACCAGGCCACTTTTACTCCTATCACAGTCTCGCTTATGAGAATGGAGGTGGTGATGAGAGCTACTACTTCTGGTCAACGTGGATTGTCCCATCAGCTGTCTTTTTGGAGTTAGCGAAGGAGAACAGATTGAGTGAAAGAGTTACCGGTAAGTTATTTAAAGAGAGAATGTGCATGTGAACATTTTTTTGGGACTTGTCTTTTAAGTGCCACCTCATGGTGTCCAGTGTTCAGATATTAAGGTAGGATTTAATCATTAGCTTTTAAACATTTAACACTTCTGCTTTTGCTTCTACTGCAAATTACATCTAGACAAGACACATTTACCTTGATTTAATAATTGCACTTTACCTTGAAACATTCTTTGAGTTTTTGGCTTTAAACCTTTGAAAACATGTGATTTAATTCACATGAAGGCGCAGGGTGGCTTACCTTGGGCAGAGCAGATTTCATTATTAATTTTGAACACTATTGTAAATTAATTTTAGAGAGGAATGTCAGAAAGTTCTATCACGTTCATGTAATTAGTGGTGTTGGAATTCACACAGTTGGGCTTTAATTGGCAGTGATTGTGAGGAGCAGGGGCTGCATGGGTTGTTTAATTGGAGCCTGAGTGATGGCGGTAATGGCTCATTTGTTTGCCTGTGTGTGGTGAGGGACCCCTCGTAATGACCTGTGCGGAGGAAGCCGTGGCGTTGGAAGAGGTGCGAGATTAATCGCACTACCTCACTTTGCACAAGACTGCAATAATGCTCATCAGATGATTCTTCTAAGATGTTCCTTTCTATAGACTACATTTGTTCCTAATGAATTCTCACATTTTCCATGTCACTCAGCCAAGTTCTGAGAAGCATTTGTGTTAATGCATTCACGAATGTGTGTGTGTGTGTGTGTGTGGTGCACTCTCCTCCAACTAGATGTTTTTCTATGACAGTCTAATATTGGCAGAGGTGTCTTCATGTGTGCTCAAGGACAGTGTTGGGGAACATCACATTTAAAAATGAACAAAATATTGTGTTATTTATAATTAATGTTGCTAATGTTGCATTGTTCCTTGTAATAATGCACTGAGGTGGTACTTTTTTTTTTTGGTAGATGTAAATAATACAAAAATTAATGGAGTGCATTTTACAAGAAAATACTATTCCAGTGATTCCACTTAAAATTAAATATGCAAATGTTTTTCTTTGTAATTTTTTCTGAAATTTACTTGCAATTTCTGAGTGAAAATTGTTTTGAGTTTTGACACCATTTTCAGTTCAGTGTAGAGTATAGTTGCTATGCTTGATTTGCAAGTATTTTTTATATTGGTAATAATAAGTTAATTTATTGCTATGGACAAGTATTTCTACGTCATAATTTATATAAAGTAACTTATAATCTATAGCAGGTGTTTTCAAATGTTTTGATGGCCCTCATTAGCGATTGCTGATTTGTATGAAATATTTAACACACACTGATTTATACAGTGTGAGATGAGAAATTTTATGTAATAAAGACAACACGATAATATTCCTACTCTATGGAGCCAAAAAAAAAAAATTATCTACTGAAGTATAGCAAATATTTTTCTACCCACTGTAAATGATGTTAGATTAACTTTACCAATACTTCTTAAAATACAAAAAATACAGGTGTTTTCTTTCTATGTAAAAAAAAATTGTCCTGTCAAAAGAACAAAATAATTGCTATAAATGTCATGATTTCTGATCAATCTTATACCAGAATAAAACATTAAAAATTCATCAAATTCTGTAAGAGTGTTACAAAAGTTAGTATATATATATAGTAGTTTACGAAAATTAGTGTTTTTTTTTTTATATAATTCTTGTGCACAACCAACAGAAAACAATTCTCTTGATTGTTATAACAAATATGTTGCTGTTTCTTTTTTATGATTTCATTTAATTAATAATTTTGAAGTTTAAAAAAAAATTTCTGAGTGAACTGAAAGTTGCGCTCACTAGTAAGCACATATGTACAGCACTCCATCATGTCCATCACGGATTATGTAACGTCTGTTACTTGTAAAACGTTACCCCCCCCCCCCCCCAACCTTTCTAAGGCCAGGGCACATCAACCTTATTCTTAGTCTTTTAAGTACCCCAATCATACTGCCATATTTCACGCACTCATGTCACGATCATAGGTTTTTAGTTCCCTGTCGATGGTGCAGAAGCAACAGCGCAGGTTAATAAACCATTAGCTCACAGCTTTGACCTTGACAAAGTCAAAGTTTAGGGGGAAAGCAATGTAGCAAGCTATTTTTACACAGTGGATTGTTTCATCGAATTCATGATGTGTCCAGAAATCGTAGCGCTTACATCAAACTTTGAAGTTCGGCCTCCACGCTGAGGGACACAATAGATCGCCACCCTCGTTTGTTATTTCTACTGGACATTTAGATTTAGACCAAATGAATTCATCTGTCCTCCAAGGACTAAGCGGAGATGGACAGCTTCACTTAAATCAAGTTTGAAGCAAATGTGCCGAGGCTGATTTGGGTGTGTATTTTGTGTTCAAAGCTCATTAATAATGATTCGCCGAATGTTGGAGAGAGTCACCCGTAGCATGGTTTCGGGAAGCTGAATAATGCCTTTTTTTCCCTCTCTCCGCTCTCTTGTCGGCTTCACACACCACTTATTCTAAGACATTTTAGATGGGCTCCCAATCCATGCCGAACCTTGCACCTCCTCAGACGCTGACACCAAATAAATGAAGACGCAGAATGGACTTGGATGTTCAGAGTTGGAAGGGCGACGGCTGAGGTGTGAAACCACTGAGCTGTAAAATTGCCCTGGCAGCCATGCTGTTGTTTCAGCATTTCATGGCGAGCCGCTCAGCCTGCTTCCCTACCTCTCCGTATCTTTCCTTTTCACTTTTTTCTCTCCACCCATCTCACTTGCACTCGTGCTGACTTAAGCCCTGGCCCGAGAGTCTGCTGGAACTATAAAGCAATAACCGATCGCCTTGTTTTGTATGCACCGCTGCAAGGCACTACATCCAGACCCTAAGAGCTTTAATATTCCACTGTCATTTCTGTCTCAAGGCTGCACTTGAAAGTGCGGAGGTGTTTCGTATACAAACATAGCGCCGCCTCCTTCGCCGACATGCTGCTAATTTGTTCTAATTTGCTAGGTGACATGCACCAGATGCATATGATCCTATTATTATGTGAGAAGTCACAGGGGAAGTAATTGACTGGGCTGTGGCGAGCTTGTTTGGAACCTGCTGGGGGTTGGTGAGGAGACAAGGGACCCCTGCCGTTGCCCTCTGACTGGGGCAGTGGGATGCCGTGTCAAGGCTTGAGTGGGTGTGAAACTTGTGACCGTATGAAGACTGGTCAATAACTTATGTGTTATTCATTTTCACAGAATTATCAAACAAGCAAATGCATTTGATTGCAGAGAGGCTGTAATATGACCTTATTGACTTTTTATTCTGCTTAATTAAGCTTTTTTCCTGTTTCTTTCAGACTCATGTAGACATTATGAATCATAACTGTGGAGCAACACTGAGTTCAGGAAGAAGGGTTTCAGTCACTTGCTCAAAATAAATCCAATTAAGACTGTAAGACTTGGTGTGTTTGACACAAGATAGGGCGTGCCATACTGAAATAGCAAATGAGCACAAGGTACATTAACAGGCAGAGAGCTGTTAAATATATCCCTCATTAGTGTTGATCTTGTCTGTTTTTTTTTTTTGCTTTCAACTTCTTGGTTTCTTCATTAATACTTCAGTAATGATTGTAATCATTGCTTTCTTTGTATTTATGCTCCAGAAAGTTGTTGATCTGTTGGTGCAGTATATTCTTAGCCACCTTTCATTATAATGCTGTCCCACTGTCTATTAAAAAGTTGTGAAAGGTCAAGTTATTTTTCCCACTGGACATTTAAGGCCCTGTTTACAACTGGTATAAATTAAGGATGCACCATTATTAGAAATTTGTCCCGTACCAGTATGCTGATAATTGATAAATGTTATTGGCTATATTGAAATGTGTGTGTATGTGTGTGTGTGTATATATATATATACACACACACGCACACACACACACATTTCAATATATATATATATATATATAATGTATGTTTGTGCTGTCAAACAATTAATCGTGATGAATCACATCCAAAATAAAAGTTTTTGTTTACATAATGTATTTGTGTGTACTGTGCACATTTATTATGTATATATAAATACACACACATACAGCATATATTTAAAAAATATTTACATGTATTTACATGTATATATTCATATAATTTATATTATATAAAAATAAATTTAAAATATAAACATAACATATTTTTCTTAAATATATACATGCGTGTGTGTATGTTTATATATACATAATAATTATACACAGTACACACACATATATTATGTAAACAAACTTATTTTGGATGTGATTAATCGCGATTAATCGTTTGACAGCACTATATATTAGGGCTGTGCGATTAATCGAAATCTAATCAAAATCTAGTCAAAATCGTCCCGTACCAGTATGCTGATAATTGATAAATGTTATTGGCTATATTGAAATGTGTGTGTGTGTGTGTGTGTGTGTGTGTGTGT
>NW_015629065.1:1211789-1243583 GCF_001515625.1 Sinocyclocheilus rhinocerous
TCGATTCTGAATCGCCTTAACGAGTCATCATATTTTCGAATCTTTTGCCTGTTACCGGCATACGTCACTGGGTAACACATTTGCATAATCCCCGCCTTCCAGCGAAATACGAACAGAGTCTGACCTGCCCACAAACACTTCCGCTAGTTAGTGTGTTTACATCATGTTGAGAAGAGCTTTGTGTTCAGGGATACCACAGAAATAAAATTTGAACCTTTTGTTGTGTGCTCATCATTTTACGGAGGACTTCTCTAATCTTGGCTTTTATCTTCGTTGGCTTCTAATCTTCTTTATTTGGACTAACAAGCTCTCCGAACCACAACCTGTAAGTACGATTGATATGTTATGTGCACTTTTAGAATTGAGTGCTCAAAATATCAAGTTTTTTTGCTAATATGTGATGTATACCTAGTGCAGCTTTAGGTTTCCATATAAAGCACGATATTACTGTCTTACTGATCACTGATAATTCGCTGTGAACCCACTATTTCCTAGGAATGTGATTAAAAGTTAAGACAGAGCGTCTTTTGTCTGGCGTTCTTCAAACATTACAGTAGACATATTTTGGTTTACAAACTGTTTTGTTTCATCAGTTAGTCATGTTAGCACTCGGCTAACGTATCCACCATTATTGTTTTAAGTGTTTAATGTTACAGTTTAGCAGCTAAACTTTAGCTGTGGGCACGATTCGCTTGCAAGTGTTTTTGTATTTTATGCCATTATTTTAAGAACGTATTGGAGCACTATATTATTGTTTTATGTAAAGGTGCTTTGTCAATGGTAGCGCTCGCTAACTTGCTCAAGGACTCCTCTCTGTGCCAATCACAACAGGCTTGGCCAGCTGACCAATCAGAGCAGAGTAGGCTTATGGAAGGGAGGGGTTTGCTCCGAACTTGCTTGGAACGAATCCTTTCGAAATCATTGGCAAATGACTCTAATATTAAATGTATATTCTTCTGAGAAAATTACAATGTTTTCTGGCCTTAGATGCATTTAAACCTGTTGTAGAGGACTCCAACACAATATTAGGACACTCTAAAATACCATATGACCTGCTCTTTAAGAACCACAAAATTATAATGTACGCTATAATATAACATAGGATATTGCTTTTGAGATTTGCTACAGATTGCATTTTACAGCATTATAAAAGGGATAGTTCCCATGTAAATGAAATTTTTGTCATTATTTACTCACATTCATGTAGTTCCAAACCTCTGACTCTTATTATTAATATTCTGTGGAACATAAAAGAAGATATTTTGAGAAATTCCATTGTCTGCACAGGCGCTGGCATAATTGATGTATATGCATATATGAATTCAGAGACCCTCCAAACACAAGTGGTCACTGAAGATGCTTTTTAGATGCATAGTAGTCTCAGTTGAGTGCTTGTGATCGGATAGATGTTAATACGAGAGATAAACATGGCCTAAATTATATTTAGTCTCCTGTAAGCCTGCGGCATCCAATGTGCTGCAACCAGGTGTCCTGAGTTAGATGGCTGGAGGCCTTTGATAGCCTATGCAGGAGTAGAGCACACAGCATGACAGGAGAGATAAAGTTTGCATTGTTCTTTGCATAAACAGGTGAAATAAGATCAGCGTGAAAGACCTGTCCCCTCAAACTCAGTTCTGTCTTGGGGTGTAGACTGCGGATAAGGAAAGGTTATAGTGATGAAGGATGGCGTTGAGATTTGCAGGCTGTAACCGGGCTCAGTGGTGGTGCGAGATGCCACATTGTTTGATTTATGAGGGTCATGATGATCAGTGGTTGCCACATGAATAATCCATGTCCCCAGAATTAAGTGACCTAGAGCATTCGCTAAATTTCCCCGCTGTGTTTTTCAGTTCCATGCTTTCTTATCCACACTTACTTCATTCAGGACGGAGTGCTGCTGATCAAGAGATTGGCTTATCTGTTGACTCTGTTTGTTCGCCCTTTGCAAAATATATATATATATATTTTGTATAATAGCATTTGGCTGTCTTTGTAACAAGATTGATAGCGATTGAAAGTTTTAAGGCAGAAAATCAGGACAGATTAGTACCTGTTGAACTAATGTGTGTAGATAGCCATTGCTTAGAGGTAAAGGAAGCATGAGCACTTAGGTCCAAACACACACACTGATCATTCAGATAGAGGAAGGAATTACTTGGCTGCTGCAATTTAACAGACCATGGCACTCTTAATGGTCCATGCTTCCAAATGAGACAAGACAAGGCTATCTTAACAGTTAGATCCTTCAGGTCAATCACATGGTTCCTGTGAGAAAGTCTGTGACCTTTTGGTTGAAAACAGCTTTAGTAATAATAATCAGAGAGAGAGTACCTCATTATTTTTGCTTGAGTTACCACTAGTTACAGCCATATGATTATTTGCCCATCTTATTGTGAATCCACACAGTAGTTATGTTTACATGCAGGGCTGAGCTGGAATGAAAAGCTTCATATAAGAACCTCAGATATTATGTTTTCCATTTGCTTCTCAAATAATCCTTTAAATAAATTATTAATTAGTATGTGAAACTTTGAATCTGACTATTTCATACAAATGGATTAAAAGATGACTTCTCAAGTAATTGGGGTTTAGTTTAAGCAAGACAGAATTTCAGGAAGCTGCTTCTAAATCCCACATTTGTTAAGTAAAGTTAGAAAAAGGAGGAGAAAGCATTCTTGGCATAATTTAAGGCAAACCAGCCAATTATGCACTGGGGTGCCATGCTGAGTTGCCAAAATTCTTTAATCAGCTGAGAGAGTACTTATTTTTGCTTGAGTTACCACTAGTTACAGCCATATGATTATTTGCCCATCTTATTGTGAATCCACACAGTAGTTATGTTTACATGCAGGGCTGAGCTGGAATGAAAAGCTTCATACAAGAACCTCAGATATTATGTTTTCCTTTAAATAAATTATTAATTAGTATGTGAAACTTTGAATCTGACTATTTCATACAAATGGATTAAAAGATGACTTCTCAAGTAATTGGGGTTTAGTTTAAGCAAGACAGAATTTCAGGAAGCTGCTTCTAAATCCCACATTTGTTAAGTAAAGTTAGAAAAAGGAGGAGAAAGCATTCTTGGCATAATTTAAGGCAAACCAGCCAATTATGCACTGGGGTGCCATGCTGAGTTGCCAAAATTCTTTAATCAGCTGACGTTGTTGCTTTCTCGTGACAGGAACACTGACAGGTCTCACAGGCTTCACAGTGCTATGGTAACATTGACACTAAATATGGCTCTTCATATGTGCAGAAAATTGAATATGTATGACGCAAATGTATGTAAACATTTTCAGTGGGTCTGCGCAGGTAGATATAAACAGTACCTTTAAAATCTGAAATCACATTTAATTTAATCTGGATTTACAAAATGTAAACAAAGTCAGGGAAATGAAAACAAAGTATAAGTCGTATTGTTAAAAAGACTGAAGTTCCGTAAGAATTTTTTTTTTTTTTTGTAAATTAATACTTCTATTTGGTTAGGACAAATTAAAATGCTAAAATATGACAGTAAAAAATGTATATTACAGAATATTTCTATTTCAGATAAATGCTGTTTTTTAACATTTCTATACTTGAGAATCCTTAAAAAATGTTTTCCACAAAAACCAAAAGCAATATAATTGTTTTCTACACTGATAATAATAAGACCTGTTTCTTGAGCTTCAAATCGGCATATTAGAATGATTTCTGATCATGAGACTGAATATTATTGTTTTAAATTGTTGTCTTCTTCAAAGACTCAGATCTGTTTCTTTTATTTTTTTCCCAGCACAAACTACTTGAAATCTGA
Organism: Sinocyclocheilus rhinocerous; assembly: GCF_001515625.1. NCBI lineage: Eukaryota > Metazoa > Chordata > Actinopteri > Cypriniformes > Cyprinidae > Sinocyclocheilus > Sinocyclocheilus rhinocerous. The sequence goes on from NW_015629065.1 coordinate 1,215,586, forward strand.
TCTTTTCAATACAATTTTTTCTACTTTCATATGTGCTCCTAATTCAGATACAGGTCTAATGCGACCTCAGTCTGAACAGTCATATCAGAATTCATGCAACTTTGTCACTCTGATTTGACATTTGTCACAATTCTTAGCTGACGGGAGTCAATTGAAAGATTTAACACGTTGGTAGTTCTTTGGTCACTTGGTTACTATGGAAGACAGCTGCGAAGGTACTTTGTGGAGGGACAGTGAGGTGTTACAACTCAAGTATCCAGTGGCGGCTCGTCGGGGGAGGCAGGGGGAGGCACAGCTTCCCCAAAATTTTGAGGTGAAAATGGGAGGAGGACGATTTAATGTAAATAAAATTCACAATTAATTTCAGTTCATGTCTCAGAATGTGGTTTTTTTTTTTTGTAATTTCACAGCTGTAATAACGTTACTGAAGTTGGAAAGCGCCACTTTTCTATCGCGAATGTGCCGAATCTGCTGATGTAATTACAACCGCTAATGATAGAGAAGGGTAGGGGGAGGCCGGGGGAGAGCTGAGCTCTCGTGCCTCCGTTGGCCAAAAAATTAGCCAATCAGCATCGAGTGTTCACTTTCAGCGCTGAGGAGTGTTGAGAAAAGAACCCTCGCGAGGGAGGCTAACCTCCCTTCTGGTATATCAACCAATCATCATAGAGACGTAAATTACGTGCTATTATTGAACGTCTCCCGCTGCGCTGATAATGTACCAACCAAGTACTTATGATGAGTAGCGATATTGAATATTTGATCGCCAACAGAGTTACCAAGCTGTCATTCAAACAGTATATATAAAAAAAAAAAAGGCAAAACACGCCTAACTGGATATAGGCTACAGCAGTTGGCTTAATTAAATGGCACAACAGGCAGCTCTCTTTTAACACAGACTTTTAAGAAGGGATGGATGTTTGCTTCAAGTGAGATTGCTGTTTAGTGAAATTATATTATCTTGCTGTATGTATGTCGTTTTCTTTACGTTTTCTGACTAAAAGCAACCAAAAAGCCATTTGAAAGTGAAAGTGACGTGACATATGGCCAAGTATGGTTACCCATACTAGGAATTAGTGCTCTGCGTTTAACCCATCCTAAGTGCACACACACAGCAGTGAACACACACACTGTGAACACACACCCGGAGCAGTGGGCAGCCATTTATGCTGCGGCGCCCGGGGAGCAGTTGGGGGTTCGGTCGCCTTGCTCAAGGGCACCTTAGTCGTGGTATTGAAGGTGGAAGAGAGCGCTGTACATTCACTCCCCCCACCTACAATTCCTGCCGGACTTGACTCTGAGTCCGACTCTCTAACCATTAGGCCACGACTTCCCCCGACTTTTAAAGTGGTTAAGCAAATAATAATAATAATACTAATCGGCAGGGATCCCAGACCAATACAATTAGTGTGCCTCCTCTATTTTAAAACCCACGAGCCGCCACTGCAAGTATCACAGTGACAACAAATAAAACCTGAGGAAAAACTATGTGAGAAAAACTTACAGTAGTGCTCTTCCCCCTGAATCTACAGATTCACTAGCTTTCGCGACACATCACCTTATAAGTGAACGCGTAAGCACTAACTTCAGTGGCCTCCATGTGTACTTCTATATGACAGCATGCTATGTGCCATTTGTACTGTCCTTTTGCACATGCGAGGCAGTCGAGGACTGTGACAGGTTCACACAAATCTGATATTGGACACGTTCAAAAAATATAAATAAAGTGAACAGCCAAACACCAAATCAAATCTGAGCAATAAATCAGAATTGAGCATCAGGCTTACAGTGTAAACTTAGCTGTAACTGGTGCATGTAGTATTAACAAATCTAATCTAGTTTTGTACATGAAGACAGAAATCATGTGACGGATGGAAACGTGTAGTACAGTAGAACACTGTGCTTTACTATATATGAAATCAGTCACTACTGAAATTCTAAGTATCATGTCAGCGGTTCTAATCTGCGTCTTCGCTCCAACGTCAGCAACCTCTTCAGTTTCTAAATGATTATATGTAAATGGTCAGTAGCTTCTCCTAAATGAGGACAGAAATAAATAACCATTGCATGGTGACATGCTGACATAAACTTAAGATGCGGTCATGACTCCTGTCTGAGTGGATGGGTTGATTTTACTTTATCGTTGAGAGAGCTGCCAGCAGACCCATAACATCACTCACAGAGGGGCTCAGATGCAGGAGGATCAGGGAATTGGTCGGTTAATTGCATTGAGCTCTAATACGTGCATGTCCTGAATCATGTCGATGTCTCCTTTGGTTGACAAGGTGGGAATACAGAGTTGGATTGAGTATTTTAAAGGACTCTTTTTCTCTCAAGAGTCTGGATACAGAGCAGTATCACCTGGCACTTTTTTATTATTTACATACCTCAAAGTCTATGAAGACTACTGCATTGTTGTATTCCAAAGCCAAAAATAAGTGCAGCAGGATAAAAGAATCCAAAAGGGAGTTTTAGTTTTATGAAAAGGATCTTTAGTGTGTGAAATGGAGACAATAAAACATGTTGTTCCTATTGTGAGGCAGAGGAGACAACAAATACACATTGTGGCCCACCATATTGATCTGAGTTTTAGGTTATTGTTCTATGTGCACAGACTCATTCATGAGAAGTAAAATGGTATGGCTTCATATTTCAGTATCACGGTCTTGGGTGAAATACTTTTAGTTACCCATTTGTTTCATGGTTGTCATGTAATACTACAACCATCGAAATACATGGCAGCAGAACAGAGCCTAATGCATTCTGTCATTTCACTAACACTAAGCTGTTTGTCTGAGAGGTTTTATTCAAAGATTAATCTTGAAGTGTGATGGAGGTTTAGTGTTTTAAACAAATACAACCTCTCTAATAGTAGAGATGCATGATATTAAAATTTCAGTACCGTTCAGCCGATTAATTGTTGTCATGTTATGCTTGATTATCATAAATGGCCGATATTAAAATTTTATATGGTTCTGTCTAAATAAAAATAAAATACTGAAAACTGAAATGAGTCATTTTAAATGCTACAAGGCATCAGGACATCAAAATCGAATGCTGGCTGATACCGATAAATTAAAAGCTATATCATAATATTGGCATATAACCTACAATACCATTCAAAAATTTGGGGTCGGTGCAATTTCTTTTAAAGAAATTAATACTTTTATTTAGCAAGGATGCATAAAATTTATCAAAAGTGACAGTAAAGATATCTAGGTGTTGCAAAAAAAAAGCATTTCAAATGTTATTCTTTTTAACTTCCAAGAATTCTGGACAAAAATGTATCATGGTTTTCACAAAAATATTAAGCAGCAAAACTGTTTTCAACGTAGATAATATTAGGAAATGTTTATTGAGTATCAAATCAGTATATTAGAATGATTTCTGAAGGATCATGTGACACTGAAGACTGGAATAATGGCTGCTGAAAATTCAGCTTTGCAGTCACAAGAAATAAATTACATTTGAAAATATATTAAAATAGAAAAACTGTAACTGCATTTTGTTAAAATAAATAGAGCTTCGGTGAGCATAAAAGACTTTCCAAATAATTTATCCATTCAACACTGTGATGCTGAAAATGTAAATCGATATATGTGAGTGGCTTTGTGATAGAAAGATACAGTCATACTACGTACAGTGATCAGTTGTATTATTTACAGCGTTAGCTTCTTTCACATGGAAATTCCACTTTCGGTTCAATCTAACTCTCACCTTTCATTCAGTTAGCTTTCAATTACACACTTCATTATGCTCTGTAATGAGTCTGTAATGTGATGTGCCTATACATTCCACCCTGAGGGCCTCGTTGGGGTAATATATGCAATCCCATTTTGCACCCTTAGGCTTGTTGCCACTAATAAACAGAAGAATTCAGAGCATCATTTGTTCGTAGAATTTCCCCTCGGGATTCTAAAGAATACTTCTTATGTAAATCCAACAGAACATGAGTCGTGGATTATTGCACCTCCGTCACATCTTAGTATCTTCAAACTGTGTGTTTCTCAGTGATGCTCCACGGACTGCTTAGACAGACAAACAAGACCCAGTAGCTTTTAGAGGCTGACTGCTGAACTTTTCAGCTTGTAGACAGAACAGCGGTGGAGAGGTCACTTCCAGACAGCCTGTCCCCTCCAGTGTGCTTCCAGCTCGTCTTCCTGCTCTTGTTCCACTCCGTGTCCTCGCCTCGGGCTTTCTGCCCGGCCTCTTCTGAATCTGAAGGAGAATAAATAATGAATCTCGATGACAGAGAGGAAACAGAATCTTTTGTTTGCACCCGCAGTGTTATTTTTCTCATCTTTTTCTGAACCCCACGTAGATGACCCAAGGCCCGACGCAAGCATAATGAAGATCCGCGTAATGAGGCTGAGGAATACGAGGCCCCTAGTTAGACCCGAGCTGTCGGCACGGCGGTACTTGTCATTGTGTCGTTAATGGCCATGAATAGCTTGTTCTCCTTTTGCTATTGTTGAGAATGCTCTCGTGGCGCTTGCGGGGCGATGAGAGGCTTTGACTCTCCATGCTCTTAAGGTAATGTACGCTCTCACCCTTGTGTGTTGCATCCGATGTTGCATCCCCTCCAAACTGGAAGTGCGGTTTAGATTTAATATCGGGGATTTAGCAGCTGTTGCATTGGGGAGCTCCTAATGCTCGAGTCACGTCCCCAAGTGTCCCTTTTCTTCAATCTTTTCATTCTCTTTTGTCGTTTAGACCTTTTCCCTGCTCTCTTGTGCTCTCTTGTTCTGAAGTTGAACACTAACTGTTTCTTCTCTCTCTTTCTCAATACCCAGGTGCCCTCTCTTTGCTTTGAGCCTGATTATCGGTCTGTCTGGTCTCCAGCTCTTTTGGTCTGGTTGTCTATTTCGGGCGAGCAGTGATCTTCCACAGCAGACATCTCCAGGGATTGTAGCCCGTGGTCTGAGGTGAGTCTGACTGGGATCCATCGCCTTTGCTCCTGTCTCTCCTCGTTCGCAATCACCATTATGCCAGTCGGATCCACGCAGCTTTAATTCTTAGAAATCAGTGTTCATTAGAGTCACCTGCACTTCAAGAGGAAGCACAGAATAATTTGATGTCAGATGCCTCATTATGGTACTCCTACTTAAGCCATGACAAAAGTACAATCTTTTTCATGCTCGAGAACCACCGCAAGTCTATGGGGATAACAGAGAGCCGCAGATGCATTTTGATTAAAGGCTAAGTGATCTTCTTGTTAAAATTTATTTCATAAAATTGTTATCGAAAAAAGTATCGTTCAGGAACCGGTATCGAAGTCAAGGTATCGGTATCGGTATCGATATCAAACATTTTTGAACGATACCCAGCACTAGCCATAACTCCAGTCTATTTTAATATGCTAATTAGAATATGCTTAATTGGTGCTCAAAAACTATTCTTATTATTTTCACAGCTGAAATCACAGTTGGGCTGCTTAATATTTTTGTGGAATCCGTAATACTTTTTTGCTCAAGATTCTTTCATGAACAGAAAGTTAAAAAAAACTTTCTTTACTGTGTGACTTTTGGTTAATTTAATTCATACATGTTCAAACCTCTTTTTTAATCTTTTGAGGCTCACTCTTTTCTGTGTGATTTCTACAGACTTTCAAAACCATTGTGACAGCATAGAACCACACAGTTCAGTAAACGACTGTAACATTGACAGTGTTTCTTGGATTTTATTTATGAATAAATTGCCAATAAAGAGGTCTTAGACTAGGTTCCTAAAGCTTCCTGCTTATATGGTTGTGTCTCACTTGAAATCAGTTCTGCGGTACCCTTGTAAAGGTTCTAGCAATTACGGTTCTGACCAGTCATCAGAGGATTTATAAAGATTTTACATCTTTTAAGTTATTGTACATTTCAAAGTCTATGCAAGCATGCAAAATGTTCATGTCCACCTATCTAGGAATACAGATGAAAACAGTGTGCTTCATTTTAACTTCCAAGCTGTCATTTTAGTGATTCACTATAGGGAACAGCTGTTTGTACAGCTGAGCAGAACATCATAACAGTTTTCCTCTAATAGAGATGTCTTACAGCTGCAGTCCTAGTGTGGAACGATACAAAGCCTTTAATGGGTGACTGTGTAAATGAACCTTTTTACAGAAATGAACATGACTTCAGTCTCTGCCTTTGAATGAACTGTTATATAGTGGAATTGAAATCGATATTGATTTTCTCTCACACAAGAATGACCTGTGAAGACCTTTCAATGGTCTCAGATTGGCAAGTGAGTGAAGCGAATTTTATTAGACACATCATGCAAATCGTTAACAGATCAGGTATATGGTCCAAACAAAGCGCAATATCATAAAAATGTTACAAACACACTCACTTGCGCCTCGTTAACGGTTGTAATAGTGCTTCTTTTCTGATCATATACATTAGAGTTGCCTATAATCAAGCAAACTGTTGTTCTTGTGTCCTTCTGCGATACCCCCTGCCGTTTAACATAATCAGTGCTTTCACGCTTCGCTGGCCCATGCTTGAGCAGTGTGTCATTCACGTGCCCTTCTACATCTGTCTCTGTCATGTCAATTCATCACATACATGCTCATCTCCCATCATGTGTCTAATGAAATATCTTGACAGTTTAAACAAACGGTTCACCCTGTGTGGTCTTAAAGAGTCCTTCATCACTGTCAGGGGACTAATGTCTTGTGCTAAGTGTTACAGAACATACACAGTCACACAAATATGCGTAAATATATAATGTGCATAAAGACCAGATGAATGAATCCCACAATATTTGGACATTTTGAGATTAAGTAAATTATTGTGTAAAAAAAAAAAAAAGGTTTGTAAACATCTCATTTGTTTTAATTAAATTGTATTAGTCTATATCACACCATTATATTAGCCATCTGCCACCACACTTTGGTTATTCACCCATTTCGGTCAGCTGATAACAAAGACTCACGATCACACGCTTATCGAATTCCTGTAACATTTCTTGATATTATTCTTAAAAAGTCATCTCTTTTCACTGCACTTCCAAGAATGCTCCAAGGGCTCCAATTCAGAAGAATGATAAAGGACAAAAAGTGTCCTTGTCTCTTTCTTTCTCACTCTCTCTCTTTTTCTCAGGAGGAGTCATGGGGCCGGTACGGGCCTACCCATTAGCCCTGCCTGTGCTGGCTGTTCTGGGCCTCATTATCAGCGCATGGAGCCTCAACCCAGATGACCCCAATGTCTGCAGTCACTGGGAGAGGTGAGAGAGGGGCACTCTCCTGTGTTAAACTCCATTTTACCTTCCGTTTATCCATTGCGGGATTCACACAGCGTAGTTATTCCTCTCCGACATGCCAGAAGGATGTTTTGGTCAAAAGAGGATTTTAACTTAACGGAGAAGTGGTTTATATCTGTGTGATTGTTTGAGTTTTAATGGATTGTGACAAGGTTATCGGTAATAAAATAATAATGGCTGTAATAAATGAATGAATCAATTCATTTTTTTTAAAATTCATTTTATTAGTGTATAAAAATTGCACATTGTATAGATACTTAATGAGAAATAATAATAATAATATTCAGATTAATTACCAATACTACTACTGCTACTACTACTGATAGTATTGTTATTGCAAGCAAAAAGTTAATAATACAATTTAATAATAACAATTAAGTATAAATTATATAATTACATTTTAAACTTTAAGAACTATGTTGTGATGCTGCTCACTGGCTTCTCATAATTTAACATCGTTCAACTACAGCCAAGCTACTATTTTGAAAAAGTAGTATAAATTAACTATAAAATGTTAGGGTGACTGCATCTAACTTGAACAGATACATTTTGAGCAAATACACTAGAATACACCCTAATTTATTTAACTGAGTTGAATACATAGCACTGAGCATTTCATTTAATATTTAGTGAATTGGTGAGTTGTTTTGAATCAGTTCATGTATTCGAACAGTCCAAACAAACTGATTGACTAGAATGCATTGGACTTTCCAATGCTTCATCTGACAGAAAGGAAAAGCTGTACTGTATGTATTCTCATGCCCTTCTATACATTGCCAATACAACAATTGAATGTGATGTTAAATACGACTTACTGTGTTTGTCAAGCTACTTGCTGAAAAAAATGCTTATTGCTAAAAATAACCGGACACTATTTTGAACAATTGGGCTATAGAAAAATGTAGTCAAGTTAGTACTATAAGAAGTGAGGCTACTAACTTAACATTTTACATTTTTTGTATCTTAGTTTTTCAAAATAGTGTTGATTTTATGTCAAGTTAATGCCCAGTGTCAAGTTAGGTGAATTCCCAACACTGATTGCTGAAATAAAAGGTTGTTTTGTAATAGATGCATACTTGTCAGAATGAAACAGAATACTTGAATGGATATTTGATGAAAATGTAGTGGATAACAGTGGATAAACTTTTGTTCTGTATAAGGTGGGATGTAAGTGGTTACGGGCTGTTTGGATTAGTCGAAAAACACAAACAATGTGTAGTTCTGTTCTGTTATCTCAGAGATTTAGGGGATTTACATTTGTTTGTTCCTGTATTGACTGTATTCACTTTTAATGGCACAGCTAAAGCGATATAAAGGATTGTGTTTGGGAGTGTTGATCTGGTTACACTTGCCTACAGGTATTAGGTTCAGTCACTAAACTCACAAAACAATATGGATGTTCTTATTATTAACCTTGTAGGGTGTGTGTGTGTGTGTGTGAGGGAGGGAGGGAGAGAGAGTAAGGATAAGTTGCTAAAATAAAGCAGGCAGAACAGCATCCAGTTGACCAGAACAATCTGTTTTGACTGAACCTATTGCCTGAACAATTATTGTTTGTAAAGGGTGTTATCTGTTATGACAAATAAGCAGGAGCAATTGCCTCTGCAGAGAGGAGGACAGAGGGCTGCAGAGATGAATGAGTTTTAGTATTGCTTCCCTGAAAGGGAATATTTCGGAGCTTTAATGTCATTTTGTTGGCAACAGTTTTGTAATGTTTTTTCAAGGAAGTTAAGACAACACATCTTGTTTTTCTAGATTTACTGTAGCTTTGGAAGGGAAGTATTATGCTAGTCTTGTTATTAGAGATAACAAGTTGTTTTGAACTTCAAGCAAAATAGTTGGATACTTGTCTGAATATTACATTTGAGTATTTTATGGTTTTGTTTCTTTGGATACAGTACCTTCACGGTACAGTTAATTATAGACTTGAGACCAGCACATTCTTTGTCTCTCTGCAGCATAATCATGTTTGGGCAATTTCAGGTAGGGGTCCCCACGGCAAGTTGTCACTTTTTACTCTAGTGACTATTTCTTGGGGTAGGTTTATTTCTGTATATGCAAATACGTAAATGTACAAAAAGGCTCAAACTTTGCACTGTTAATGCCCAGGACCAAAGATGGTACTCATATGGCGCTTTTTCACTGCATGGTACGGCACGGTACGGCTCGGTACGGCTCGGTACGGTTCACTTTTGGGGGGTTTTCCACTGGGTACAGTACCTGGCACCTGGTACTTTTTTTAGTACCACCTCGGTTGGGGTTCCAAGTGAACCGTACCGTTACCTAAACGTGACGTGTAAACTCTGCTGATCACGGATTGGCCGGAGAGAATCGTCACTACCTGCGTCACTGAACTTGCGACACAAACACAACAGAACCGCTAGATTTAAATCAGCACGAACGCAACTGTTTCGAACAAGCGCACCTTTTTTAACAACCAAAAAGTGGCTGTTTCATTGTCTGTTGAGGAAGTACAGACGTTCCTCTCGTTGATACCAGAGGAGCGGATCCAACGAGAGCTTGATGGGGCGACGTGGAATGAAAAAGTTTTTCAGGAGGAGTCGCGCGGCAGTAGAGGCGGCGCAACTATAACGACATGTGAACAATCCCACCCACTCTAAAGTGGTACTGAACTGCAGTGGAAACGCAAACCGAGCCAAACCGAGCCGTACCGAGCCGAGTCGTACCACGCAGTGGAAAAGCGCCAATAGAGTGCAGGAGTATTGAACTTATTTATTGAGTTATTTTTGCTGCTTTAGGCCTTGAACGGTTGAATACACACACTTGTATGTGTCAAAATGCTTGTCTTTGCAAGTATCCTCATAAACACAGTAGGTCTTAAGTGAAAGCAAACAACTGAGAAAGAAAACACATGTGTAACACTATATTGGATCTGGGAAGCTCTTAAAGTGACAGCAGTTCAATATTCCTGCTGTCTCATTCATGTTAATCAAACAATAAAAGAGAGAAAATCTCACTGCTCTTGACTAAATCACCTTTGTAGTTTTAATAAGAAGACATATATATTTAATTTACACAGTGAAAAATATGCAGCGTTTTTTATACATTAAATTACGTTATACAATGTAGCTTTTCTTATTTATTTGTTCTACTGTAGTTTTTTGTCCTATTGCTTATAATTAGTTTCTTATTCTTATTTAATAACTGACTGTTTACTAGTAATCAGTGAGCTTGATTTTTTATTTTTTTTTTTTTTATTTAGGCTAGTAGTTTTTTGTGACATTGACACTGGTAACAAGAATTATGAAATTTCTATGATATCATATAGGATGTATTTAAAGCAAAAATATCTATATTGTGATATATATTGTTACCGTGAAATAAAATTACTCATACCGTGATATAAGATTCTTGTCATATCGCCCACCCCTAATAGTGGGGAATGTTGTCACGCAAAATGAATAAATGAAAATAAATATACAATAAACCAATTATGTATGCATTTAATGCACTTTAAAGCAGAACTATGTAAGGAATCAAGCTATATATTGGCCCAGTTGTTTCTTAACCAGGGAGCCGGGGCTTATGAGGGGTCAAGGGGCCACAGGATGACTTAATTCTTTTATATGCTCAAATCATATTTAATTTTACCCTCAGTAATATTATTTTTATTGGGACATACCAAACTCAGATTCTTGAATTTTGTAGCATCACAAAATTCATTATTTAATTGATTTAATATATACACTCCCAGTTTCTGTTAATAAAAAAGTTAGAAAAAACAGTGTTATTTGTAATTACAGCAAAAGTTCCAGAAAAAGTATTAGTATTTCTCGATATGGGGGCCTTTTAATATTGTATTGGACAGTGGGGGCCTTCAAGTCTAAAGGGTTGAGAACCTAAATGTATTTCAACAAAAAAAAAAAAAAAGATTTTTACATAAGAACGAGAGATTTACATTTCTTCTTGGTCTTTTTCTCTCTTAGCTACGCAGTGACTGTTCAGGAGTCCTACGCTCATCCTTTTGACCAGATCTACTACACCAGGTGCACCGACATCCTCAATTGGTTTAAATGCACCAGACACAGGTGAGCATGACCCTGACCTTTGAACTACAATTGTCGCGATTCCGCTCCATGGCAACAAGCAGCACTCTCCTACTAGACACATAAAAATCAAGGTGCCGTTGTGCCAGTGTCTTTATTACCAAGTGTTAATGTTACCAGCCGTGATTGTAGTGGTCAGAGTCGGGATGGAAATGGCCGTTTGACTGTCATCCGACATTACATTGGTTTTAATTGCTGCATTAAAGACTTTATCATCAGTGTCCCGGCTAAAAGCTGTGGGTTCAATGAGTCACTGTGCTGCAGTGTTGCATTCAGAGGCGAGTTGTCCTTCACTGAACGTGAAAACTTTTCCTTAACTCACTTTAATTATGTTTATTTCTCCCCTTTCCACCTCTAGGGTGTAGCTTGGATTAGACACAAATAGAAAAGCTAATGGTAGCCGGGTGCATACCATAATGACCTTGTGTCTCTGCCCTTGTGGAGTTCACCTGCCAGGTTATTGATGTTCATGCTTTCTCTTGAATGTTTGTGTACGTGTTTGCATCTCAGGACCAGCTACAAGACAGCTTATCGGCGCGGGGTGAGGACCATGTACCGTCGGCGTTCTCAATGCTGCCCTGGCTACTTCGAGAGTGGAGACTTGTGTGTCCGTGAGTGTCTTTCATATTTCGCTCGCTTATTTCCTCTTAAATCAGCACAGTTCAATTTCTCTTTCTTGCAAGTGGTTATGAGCACAATAAAAGCATTCATCTGCTTGAGCGATGTCCTCTTAAGCCTTGAACCCCGCTCCTTTCTCTGGAGGCATTCATCAAAATCTCAGCCATCTTTGAGGCATTTTTGCAACTGCATATTCTAGGCATAATTTGTGCCTTTCATTACTGGTCCTACTCATATTGGGTTTGCTCATATTTTCAGTTTTAACACTGCCAGTACGCCATTACAACGACGTTAATAGCATTCAGTTATCGCTCATTTTTAGAAAAAAGAATCTTGAGTGATTCACTGCAAATACATTGTCCTAATTCCTCCCGTTCTGGAGATAATACGCTAATTAAGGAAATAACAACTTTCCCTTGCTGTGGTCTGAATGATAGATTTTAGTGATTATTTTATGAGCAGTGAATGTCAAAAATGTCAGTTTTTATACTAGTTTATTGTCTTTTGGCGCTGCCAAGACTGTAAATGCGTGTTTTGTTTCTCAGGATTGGTTATTGTGTAGGCCAGACTCATTATTCTTTAATGTGTTTTAATCACGAGTGAGTGAATCCTGTCAGTCAGCTTAGACCTTTGGCTCGCACGGTTCAGCGGTTGTTTGACAATATGCAAAAATCTCTGTGTGAAAGGACCTCGCACAGGACCGTGTCAAGGTGATGAGGTAAATGACAGTCTTACCGAGCTCCAGGGAGAGGATAAAAATCAGCACACGTAGCTTAAGAGCAAATGGGATTTGATGCCCTCACAGCTACTCGGCATTATTAACAAGAGGGAGGGACGGGCTTTCTGATGGATGTCAGTTTCTGGATGGATGGCTAACTATGGACAGTTATGTCTGCATGAAACTAATACCTGTGGTCATGTTTTTAGTAGGGATGCTCCGATCCGCCTTTTTCGCCTCCGATACCGATTCCGATACCTAGGGTTCAGTATTGGCCGATACCGATCCGATACCAGTGAAGTTTTTCCCCGCGCTTACAAAGTGCGCATCCGGTGTGCAGAATGATGCGCTTGAAGCAATATGGCGTCACAGCCTGAAGCCGTGTTGCTTCAAGCGCATCATTCTGCACACTGGATGCGCACATTGTAAGCGCTTCGTGTTAAAAACTGCAAAGCACAAAGGGAAGAGAAATAGAGGCGGTTTAGCCAATCACCACACACTGGGCTAGCTAACCAATCAGAGCCCATCGCCTATTTCTGAGGGCGGGGCTTCATAAAAACAGGAAAAGATCAGCCCGCTTCTCAGAGAAGGGACAGAGCGGTGTGGAATAAAGGTAAACTATGTGAAAAATAATGCGTTTTTTTTTTTACGAAGCATCAACACATGTTAGACTGCACCCCATAAACACAATCAAGCCTAGAAAAAACCCAGTGAACCACCCCTTTAAGTATGTAAGGTTATGATCAGTGTTGGGGGTAACGCATTACAAGTAACGCGAGTTAAGTAATCAGATTACTTTTTTTCAAGTAACTAGTAAAGTAACGCATTTACTTTTTCAAATAAGTAACGCAAGTAACTTTTTTTTTTCAATTTATTGATTGACAGCTCTCCTGTCCCCATGTTACTGTAGTTCTATAATAAATATGAACATGCATTAATTCATCTCACTCACACACACACAAAAAAACACAGATTCAGTATTCCTCAAAATGAATAAAAAATAATGCAACTCAGAATATGACGTAAACCTGCAATAATTAAATGTTAAACAACACAAATATCCTTTATGTATTTAATCCCATTCTATTAACCAATGTCTTTGCTTCTGACCTTCGATGATCCAATTCAACCATACTAATAAGCAAAAATTACTCTAGACAAACATTTGTGTAAAAGTAACGCAAAAGTAACGTAACACATTACTTTCCATAAAAAGTAACCAAGTAACGTAATTAGTTACTTTTTTATGGAGTAACGCAATATTGTAATGCATTACTTTTAAAAGTAACTTTCCCCAACACTGGTTATGATAAATGTATTCAGTCTCAACTCAGTGTCCACTACTAAAGCATCTTGACGTTAATAAGCATAATGTCATGTAATTCTTCAGCCTGTGCGTTTTAAATGGACTCTCATGAGAATGAAAGAAATTAACAGCCTATATTAAGTCGTGATATGGGCCGCTGTGATATTCAGCTCTGCAGGAATCATAAAACTTTACTTCAGTTCAATGTTATGAAGAGAAGAGGATGAGCTGCAGACGGTGTGGACGGTTGAAATGCTGATTACTAACCTGCGATGCTGCTATATGAATTCACACTAATTCATAATTAATTTTCATTTTAATTTCACCGTATCAAAGAGAAATTTACACTTTACCATAGAACGAGCCATGAGACCCAGCAGTTGTTTTGCTGTCGTCGTGTCACAGGGACCTAACGGGCATTGTCTGTCTTTGTAGTTTGATTTAAAAGCCTATTTACATATGCCACAGAAAAACTTTTTATGATCCAAAGACATTTTTAATTTTACAGTTTCACACCTCGCTCTCATGACAGCAGGTATTGAGCAATTTGATATTTCAGGCAGTTATTTAATTGATATATTTGCTCACACGGCTTCTCTTTTTAGCTTTGAAAGGATTAATTAATCCAAAAATGAAAATTCTGTCATTTACTCACCATCATGTTTTTCGAGACCTGTTTATTTCTTTGGTGGAACATAATAGTTATTTACAGCACAATGTCCAATGTCCACTTTTTTCCCCTACTTTTTGATTTTCTATATCTTATATAATGTAATAAAATATAATATAATATTTAATGGAAGAGAGCAGCATGAGCATTCTTCAAGGTTTTTCATTTTGAATTTCAGAGAAAAAAGAAAATAAATAAAGGTGTAGAACAACTTGAGTGTGAGTAAATGAAGATGCAATTTTTATTTTGGGGTTCACTATTCTTGTTATAATTAAACTAATTGACCAAATGACCAAATCCTCTTGAATTTTTTTTGAATGGAATTAATAATATTGAACAATAAGTGCCAAAAGAGAATAATACATGCATTGTTAACCCTCTTGTAAATCAACAGCTTGTTCACCAGATGTTGTTCTTTCGTTACTAAAGGTCATTGTAGAAAGGAGGAGGTTTCAACAATGACCTTTAGTAACAGGAATTTTTTTTATGGCTGAATGCGAGTGACCATGGTCTGTTGAAGATAAAGTTGATCTCATGTTTCTGTCCTTATTGAGTGGGATTGTGTCCAGCTCTGTCTGTAGCCTGAAGGCACTGCTAACAACCATGGGATTAGGTGCAGCTGGGATAGGGATCAGTTTTGGCATTGTCTGGTGGTCTGAGTGGGAGAAGGCAATGACAATAATCAATAATGTTCTCATTACCACACAATAGCTGCAACAATTTCATGTTAATAGTTGTTGCTGTAATGGAACCACACCATCTGTGGAGAAGATGGTAGGCATATTTTTTTTTCCCTCAGTGACCTCATGGTATGTTTATTGCCTCTGTGCTGTTTAAAACGTGGCTGAACATGGAGTTGACCAAAATATACTTTATAAAATGGATAGTAAAATATCTGATCTAAAAATCTAATCTCAATCTAATCTGATTGGTAAAATAGATAAAAATCAGTTGTTCATGCACAAAGATGCTACCTAACATGCAACCTTTTAGGCTAATTACTTGGCGAAGAATTGTTTATTGTGAATATTAAAGGGATAGTTCACCCAAAAATAAAAATTATATCTTTAATTACTCACCCTCATGTCATTCCAAACCCGTAAGACCTTCGTTCATCTTCAGAACACAAATCAAGATATTTTTGATGAAATCTGAGAGCTTTCTGACCCTGCATAGACAGCAAAGAAACTACCACATTCAAGGCCCAAAAAGTTAGTAAGGACATCGTTAAAATATTCCCAGTGACATCAGTGATTCAACCTTAATTTTATGAAGCTACGAGAATACTTTTTGTGCGCAAAGAAAACAAAAATAACAACTTTATTCAACAAGTTCTTCTCTTCCGTGTCAGTCTTTGATGTGCGTTCACAAGAGTACCATGTTTTCTTTGAGCACAAATAGTATTCTCTAGGGTTGGGTACCGAACTCGGTACTTTTGAAAGAAAAAGTTTGTAGGGCCCTATTGTTATTTTTTCACTGAAATAAATGTTTTTGTAATTACACAGAGAGTAAAGTACCGAAAAAAGGTACCGTTGGGTACCGGCACCGAAATTCAGGTACCGATACCGGTACCGTACCGGTTAAAATGTGAACGGTACCCAACCCTAAGTTAAAGGGTTAGTGCACGAAGAAAACAAAAATAACAACTTTATTCAACAAGTTCTTCTCTTCCGTGTCAGTCTTTGATGTGCGTTCACAAGAGTACCATGTTTTCTTTGAGCACAAATAGTATTCTCTAGGGTTGGGTACCGAACTCGGTACTTTTAAGGGTACCGACCGAATTGCGTCGGTACTACCGAGTACCGATTCACGTTAAATCAATTGGTGCCAAATTTCGGTACCTGAGAACGCATCTGGGCGCATACGCTACAGAGAGAGAAAGAGAGACTCTGTGACGTGATGACACAGGGCAAACCGAAATGTTCTGAAGTGTGGTTACATTTCTAGGGCCATATGGTTTGATATGATATGGAGTCCATTCATAAAAACCAGGTACCGATACCGGTACCGTACCGGTTAAAATGTGAACGGTACCCAACCCTAATATTCTCGTAGCTTAGTAAAATTACGGTTGAACCACTGATGTCACATGGACTATTTTAATGATGTCCTTAGAACCTTTCTGGGCCTTGAATGTGGTAGCTAGCTCCGTTGCTGTCTATGGAGGCTTATGTTTCATTTAAAATATCTTAATTTGTATTCTGAAGATGAACAAAGGTCTTATGGGTTTGGAACGACATGAGGGTGAATAACTAATGACAGAATTTTCCTTTTTGGGTAAACCACCCCATTAATAAAAGCAATTATTTACTGAGCATTTTGTTGTTGCTCTACTTTGCATTTTATAAAAGCAGTAAACCACTAGAGGCTGTGTGTTACAGCTGTTTTACTTAAATACCTCATTGTAAAGTACTTCATTCATTTCTTTAATTTCTGGACTTTTGCCTATATTTGTTAGACATTTAGTAAATAGTGCACAGGCCAGACTTGGTGGCAGACATTTGTTACCTGTACAACCATAAGTGAAGAAACACTTCTGTACAAAGTCTTCAACAAATGTAAATTGTTAAAAATATTTATTAATCTTCATAATTCACTTCATTTGATTTCCAGGTATAATTTAACCTTGTATGTGAGGTGCTAGCAAGAAGTCTAATAAGGAGTTTTTGTGCAATGGTGTGGTCACCTCAGAGAGGTCTGTGGGGTTTTTTTTTGTTTTTTTTTTGGGCTGTATCTGCTCTGTGAATAATCCTACTGCTCTCACTGGCAGGATTAAAAGCTTTGTAGAACTAGCTATGTTCACATCGCTGGGACAAGAGAAGGTATTAAAGCCATTTTCATTACATATATGTGGATCTTTGCTTTTCTTCTCAATCTGAACACCTCAGGGTTTATCCTCTCATATGGGCCTTTTATGAGCTGCTTTCCTAGTAGAATCAGTCCCTTGTGTATTAGCTGCATTTTAAAGGCATAATTCATTAATGGCCTAAACCAACACAGCCTATTCGCTTTGAAGGTGACATGTTTGCGGGTTGCCTTCTGTGTCCATAGGGAGGTCAATCAAACAAGACTTTTTCTTGTTTTATGTGCCCGAATCATGTGAGTCATTTAACCTGCATGCACTACTCCTATCAATCCCAAACTGTCAGTGGACTTAGTAGTGATGGAAGCCAGTGAGTCTGTTCCTCTCATAACACCAGCACTGTTTTTGCAAGTGTGGATTGTGCATTTAATGTCGAGAAGGCGATCTTGCTCATACTGAGCAAAAATTATTTTTCATTTGAAGAAGGAAGCCGTACATGGAGCCAAAGCAGTTTACACCATCTGGTCAGAAGAGTCTCAAATAGTTAGTGATGCAGTATTAATGATGCTATGTGCATGCTGCAGCTTCTTGCTGGAAAATTAGATGCTCTAATAAAATCCCATGCACCATCGCAAAATAGATTTCACATCTTAGTTTTAATGATGGATTAGATGTTTGATTCCAAATCCTGTTTTAGGTTTGTTATTAAAAAGTTCATACACTGTGCTAGGATATAAAGCAGATCCTTTATGATAGATGCATACAGTAATAACCTTGGATTATTTAATGTGTTAAATGATTGACTGATTGTCAAACTGTATGTTTAAATCTTTGGCCTGATGAGTATTTGGTGTAATAATGCATGACAATTACAATTAGCTCTATTGTTAACATGGTATGATAATGCCAGTGTGTAATGAGATAAGCCTTTTATCGAAATGAAAGACGTAATTTTTCACCACAGCCTGCAGACATAGACTTTTTCTGTGTAGAAGGAAGAAGATTCATTGAATTTTAATTAAAATGCAGGACCTATTTTCTGAATTATTATAGACACGTACATCAATTCAGCTCTCGGGAGAAGGCACGTTTTATCCTTTCACCTACGTTACATAAATGAATTTTAATTTGCTGAAAAGATGTGACAAATTAGCAGTTCGTCTCTGTTGTCTGATCAGAAATTGCTGATTGTAACAAAAATCAATCATTTCATCACCAGAGTTTTTTAAACCTCGCTTTTGAGCACGTTGCGTGGCTTCATTGATTTCAAGAAGTCAAATTGATGTCTTTGTCAGCACAAAATGCGAAGGATTTTTCTTTTTTCTTAAGCTGGAGGAGAACTGGCATGCTTGAATATCAGGTTCTCAGTGCTGTGTAAATCCATACTGCATTATTTGCCAGTGGCAGGTTTAGCATTTTCTGTGTGTGGAGCATTTCTGCTCTAAGCACCATCCTCTGGGTATTTGGGATTCTCCCTCTCTCCCATACCCTTCCTGTGCTTATGTCCAATATTGAGGTCCCAGGTGAAGGCTGAAAGAGCGATAATCTATAGCCGTGCTGGCCTGGAATGAGGGCAAGTCCTGCCTCATCCTTTACCTAATGCAGCCAGCTTTAGTGTGTGCCAGAATCAAAACATGCACACACATTAATTCACTCTTATGAGCGTGATTTATTTGCATGCACAAAATTTTTTATATTCATTCTTAGAGGATCGCCTCAACTTTTTCAACCAAGAAGGCAATTTGCAGTGTCTGCATACAAACAACTTCTGGCACTTTTATGGAGTTGACTTTTCTTTCTTTTTGATATGTGAAGGTCACATTCACTGTGAGGTGTAGATTTTGTTTTAACACAGACTCTCAATTTTATTCAGATTTTAGCTATGAAAATCCATTATAATATTTACATTTTTAGCATTGTTGTCAGACAGCTGTGCTGTCATTTCCATCACAACCAACAATTTTGCCCCATAATAAAATTAGATGTGATGTGCTAAGAAAACAAAGAAAAGTCAAAGTAAATACTATGAATATTGTTGGGTCTGTGAAGAATTGCTGATGTTCTAGTCACTATTATATTATCAGTGCAAACATACATATGCATGTATGTAACTAATGGTTGTTATTTAATGGTTAATAGACAAATTAAACTAGTGGGAGTGTGAAAATTATGTTTAAAGATTTTTTTTTTCGCATGGTATGAAAGTATCCATAGCTGATTCGTATAGAAACCTTAATTCGTGTACAGTGCATTTTAAATGCATCAAAACATACTCTTTTTCGTTACTTAAAAATATAAGAAATCTGCAGCCCTTTCCCTCGGTATAAAAATGCATAGTAATATTTCAAAACAATTTACTGGTAAAAACCAGATTATCATAAGCACCACAAAATGTGTGGGCAGCTTTTGCCAAAATAATTCACTGTTCCCGAAGTGTTGACATTTAAGATTTGTGTCATACTTCGGGGCTCCTGTGAACGTGACAGAACTTGAAATATAGCTCCTTACTGAGTGGCTCTTGTGCAGTTTGGAGGAACACATTGGAGTAGAAGGGGGGAAAGAAGCCCAAGTACCAATCCCTTAGTTCACTCTGAATTGATTTATTCAGATTAACACACACTCCACTGTATCGCTATATATCACTTTATGAGAACCTGAATTCATTACCTTTTGAGTCTGTGTTTAGGTTAGAAAAGGTTATTGAAGACTTCTCTCACTGTTTCCCAAGAGAATCAGAATATGCGTATTTATCGGACAAGATAAATGCTGGTCATCACATTGTGTTTATCAGGTTTCTTTCAACGATATGCATGACTGGCCACATTAACTTTCTGTTATTTATAGAACCAACCTTCACATATTTCATGGTCAAAGATAAGGACATACCATAGCATCTGACACTTTTTTTGTTACCTTCTTCACACTAAATTCTCTAGAAGTACATGCTCTCTTCCGCCTATACTTGGAGAGTCACGAGAACCTGAATTCATTACCTTTTGAGTTTGTGTTTAGGTTAGAAAATGTTAGGGAAGACTTCTCTCACTGTTTCCCAAGAGAATCAGAATATGCGTATTAACCGGACAAGATAAATGCTGATCATCACATTGTGTTTATCAGGTTTCTTTCAACGAAATGCATGACTGGCCACATTAACTTTCTGTTATTTATAGAACCAACCTTCACATATTTCATGGTCAATTACTTGTCCGAATCCAAATATCTGACTGAATGCGAGGGCCCGGGCAGGAATACTAATGCTATAGACAATCAATTGGATGCTGTGTTGTTCAATAGGAATGATCAAGAAAACTGCACACTTCGTAAACAGCATGAAGGCTGGCTGGCACTGCGTTAGAGTATTGTGGCAAAGTGCAGGCTGATCAAATTTGGAGGGATTTACAGCTTGTTTCCTTGCGGCTGTGGCTGCTTACGTCGGCTCGGTTTGCACAGACACACCGGTTCATGTGATAAACTGAGATGTTAACCAAGGGCTCAATCTCTTAGGAAATCGTTTAGCTTGTGGTCAGAGTGAGCATTTTAAACGTGCGACCATAAGAAGGCTCTGTGTTTTGCACTAGCGAGGAGCCATCGGTGACAGCCATCTTTGGAAAATGGCCAGTGTAGTCATTATCCTCCATATCAGCACATCAGCAGACATTTGCGGGCGGCTAAATAATGTCTTGTGGGAGACTCAGACCTACAGTGTCTGGATAGCATCCTGTGCTAATTCACATTCCTGTCTTATGCAAGATGCATCCAACAACTTATTTGTGTTTGGACCTCAAGCTCCATTTATTCTCTGCCAAATGTTTTGCCAGAATCCTTTTCTATTTCTGCTGTGTTTAAAGCATTCTTTGTCTTCCTGTTCTTTTCTCTCTGATAGCACGATGTACCGAGGAGTGTGCCCATGGTCGGTGTGTGTCTCCTGATACATGTCAGTGTGAGCCAGGCTGGGGAGGACTGGACTGCTCTAGTGGTGAGTTCACTCTCTCATTAACTCTGAGAGCACAGTTCACTTCATTAAGGCCCTCTCACTCTCACATAGTTAATGGCTGCACCAGTCCCCAGACGCCACTGCAAAGCTACCATGTTTCTCACTTACTCGCTCCCCTCTCTTCTTTTGCCAGCTGTATTAAAAAGTAAAGCTGGAAATCATGGAGGACGAATGAGATGTGCAATCATGCAGTTGCATTAACAAGTTACTTTTTCTGCTAAAGCTCTGGGAGGAAAAAAAACACTATTTTGATTAGTTATTTCTCTGACTATGGAATTATTCCATGTTTTGCCAATTTGCTAATTGTGCCCAAAACATTGTGCACAAAAAATGTGTAATGCAAAAAAAAATAAAAAATAAACACACACACACACATGTATTATATACACATATTTAATTTTAATATGTAAAGGATAGTGTATTATCCCGCTTATTACATAGCTACTTGCCACATATGTAAATAAATAGACAAAAAATCGTTGAAAAATTAGTTTAAATATTTTATTAGCTTTTTAAACTCAAATCTGCCGCAAAGAATCACTGTCCCTAACAAATGGCATTGAGCCTAGACTGACTTCATACAAGATGGACGTTTGAGGCATAATGTACACTTGTATCCCTAATTACACACCATATCACTAATTATTTATGCGCTTTTCACTGCATAAAAAAAACATGAGGACTTGAATTGTTATTTAAGAAGGAGGCGTTTTAAAATCGTATTTTTTTATTACCTTAAATCTCATAAGTGTCATTCTGGCAACAAGATGAACACTTCAACAATATTACCACAAGCCTACTATTAATACTGAATTCCACTGGTTTCATTTTACAGTAAATATGCAAAATGATGGTAGCTGTGTTTGAATGAGTATTCCCGAGAGCTGTGTAATAAATATATATATATATATATATAATTTATTTTTATTATTTAATGGTTATTATACTTATTAAAATAATCATTATTTTATTTCTAAAAGCTTTTTTCTGGCTTATATATATATATATATATATATTTGTATTTGTATTTATTTATTTCAAATTTTATTTAGATAATTTAATGGTTATTTATTTCTAATTTTATTTAGATAATTTAATGGTTATTTTGACTCTGGCTGTTTTCAAACTGTGTTTTTATCTGTATCATTAATTTTACACATTTATTTCCACTCAGTGTTTTGCATACATTATACAGACCACAATTACAACATCAAATTACTTGCTTCACGATGTAAATTCATTATGGTTAATTTAAAACCTAAATGTGAAATCCAATGATGAATTGTTTTGTCCAAAATAATTGTGCATTTTTTCTGTGTTTGATTGACAAGCTTGTCATGTGAAGTATTTATAGTTTGACAATGACGGCAACAATTGCTTGCTTAATGTTAGAAACTGTTCTGAAAAATCAATATAACCGTAAAAAGTGTTGTCTCTTGCTGCATGTTCTGCCATTTTTGCATTTTTTTTTTTTAAATAAAACTGTTACTACTACTATTTTAATACTACTAATCTAAATTCATTGTGGACTATTTGGATTATTGTTTATCAATTTTATTGATTAGTTGTTCCAACTCTATTCAATACAAAGCTAGTCAGGGTGAAAGATGACGGATGGACCAATGAATGGAAGAGTGGTGGTTGAATAGATGGGTTGATTGCTGGATTGATAGTTTGATGGAGGTGGGATGGATGGATGGGGTGGGTGGATAGGTGAATGGATAGATGGATTAGACGAAGCTAGCCTGTTTTCTTGCCCCAGTACTTGGTGAAATGGACTTTATCATAATTAAAATGATAAATAGTGCACAGGGTGGAATCAATCTGCATGTGAAAAACAAACAGGCTGTCATTGGATCCTCAAGATGAATTGGTTAACAGGCCTTTACCTCAATGGCTGAAACATTGCGGGACAAAATAGGAAGCCATCGACATTCACTCTCTAATCAACTAAATGATGAAAAAGCAGGTAGTAGGAGAGACTAGAGGTTGAGAGAGAAAGAGGTATCGACTTGTTTAATATTTATGTGTTGAGGAACTTGAAGGAAAAAGGGACAACAAACTAAAGCGCTTTCATGTGAGGAACAGCAGGGGCACAAACTTCTTGACCTTGCTGATCTGTGCTGAAGTAGGCACGTTAATGTCCTTAGTTGTTTTTGGTCCAGAATCGATAACTGATGTACAAGCTCTCGTCAATGTACATGACACTTATTTTCTCATTCAAGACATGTGTTTTGACCCAATTCGTTAATTTTTCCGGCTTGTCGGCTTGGTTGTGGCTCACTCGCTGCCCATATTTACCAGTGAATGATGGTTGTAGAAGGCTGTGTATGGATCTATGGGCATTTTCATTAACAAAGGAGCCATTTCATGATTACCAACAGTCTGTAAATCACCAGCTTTCTTTTGGAGTCACCGGCCACAGTGAAGGAGACACAGACACCACCGGCACTAATGACCTAGACCGATTTTCTATATTGCACTTTACTCATGAGTTTTAGCAGGGTTCCTCGGTGGGCAACAGAGGAAAGAAACCCACCTCTGAAGCTCAAGATCCTCCTCTGAGTATCTCTGTCTGAGGACCACGCATTCTTCTGAGCAGGTGCTGTTCTGTACTAATCCACCTTATTAAAACAGATCTGGTGATTGAGACAGAAGCATTATTCATAACTTTTATATTTCCATACCAGGCGTTAGGCCAGGCTTTTTCATTTGTGAGCTTTCATCTGTAGAAATGAGGAATGGGAGCCAATTTTTAAATTAAATCTGACCTCTTTTTTCACTCGTACATAAATGGTGCATCATTCAAGGTAAATTTCTCTTCTCCCCTTCTCTCTCATGAGTGCTGGGAACGTCGGCTGTCCCGGGGTGGATTCTGTCATCACATTCGAGGATCCTGCGAGCGAACAGAGACAAATAGTCATAGATCGTTAATCACAATCAGGGCTTTGGGTCACTGGCACAAATGCCTGCCGGTGGAGTCAATGAGAAGGTATGAGAGTGAGATAAAGCCGAGTATTATGTGCATTGCTGAATGAATGGAGTATATAGGATAATGCTAAGCAATAGGGATGATATGGCTATGAAAAACAGAGCTGCTTTTGGGCAACTGAAGAGCTTGAGAGTTGAAGTGACGAGCTTTGCGCTGACTCTCTGGAGCAGCATCAAAGAGGCTGGCCGGCGTTACTGGAACAGCACCCACTAGGAGCCTGCTATTTGGGTCAGAAATGAAAACTGAAAGGTGGAGCTTATCGCCAGGATGAAGGGATAAAAATGAAATGAAAGAATGAGAAAGAGGGAGGTGAATAGAAGAGGCCTGTCATTTCACTCCCGCTGAGGTCAATCTGCCATTGCCTAAAGACAATGTAGCCGTCACGTTTGTCAGATTGCAAATGCGAGATATAACCTTGGACCGTCCCGGAAGCTTCAGGTGCTAAAAGCCGCTGCAAGGTCATCAGCGACATAAATGCTTTCACACAAATCTGAATTATTCTCTTACTGTGAAGCATTTGTCTCACGCAGTCTATTTAAGATTCCAGTCTCAAATTTATTTCTGCTGCTTTGGCAACAGGGTTTCATTCTATTTGATAATTTGTTCAAAGCGTGAGAATTAATGGTGGACTGGAGGACCAAAGAGAATGCTGAGTTTGGGGAGTTATTCCAGAATGCATCTACAGATTTCTCCATTTCATATTGATTAGCCTGGGGTGAGGATGGATGTTGCGTAATAGATTTTGATACAGTATCTCAGCAGATGCAGTCTTCATGATGGCTACATCTTCTTCAGTCTCTAGCTTGTCATTATGGCCTGAAACACGCATGCCAGCTTTTATTAAATATGAATAAACATAGAAATGAGTGATACACCCACATCAACATAAATACATATATATTTTATTCTGGTTTAGCGCAGTCAATCAAATCTGTCTGTTCAGGGCATGGGGCAGCATTTGTAGCAGTGGCATGCAGTGAAAGTCTGAAATGGGGAGGCAAAGCTGCCTCTCTATACAGTAGGCGTTTGTTTTTTGATGTATGTATGTATGTTCTAGTTATGTTTGATGTTTGCAAAGTTTCCAGGTCAAAAGCATTTACTTTACACATAGGACTATCAACAAGCAACCAATACTGTAATATTTTGTAAGCCGGGGGGGTTCAAATTGGGGACAGCCAAAGCTGCATTTATTTGATAAAAAATACAGTGAAACAGTAATATTGTGTTATATGTTATTAGAATATAAAAAATAATTTAATATATTTTAAAATGTAATTTATTTCTGTGATGCCAAAACTTAATTCAGCAGACATTATTTCAGTCTTCAGTCTCGCATGATTCTTTCTTTGAAGCTATTCTAATATGCTGTTTTGTCAAATTTGTGGATGCTTGGCATCAAAATGTTTGAAAGGTTTTCAGGCTGTTTATCTATTCACTTCACTTTATGTTCGCTTAAAAATGACAGCTTTACTTTGATCTTATATTTTGCTTGCTTTATTTTTTAAATAATTATATATAATTTTGTTTAAAAATATTACTTAATATTTTCATTTTTTTCCAATTTTATTTTGCCTTGTCTGTCCTTTTCAGTCAAATTAATTCCATTAAATACTGTATTGACTGAAATAAAACAAATAAATTGTTTGTAGATTAAATGCTTGTAAATATTATTTTAGAATTTTATTTTGCAAATTGTAAGTGAACTGTGCGCAGTGCTAATGAGATTCTCTGTGAAGTTACACAATATTTCATGATTTTTTTCCCCCCACATTGCCCAGTCAGGGTGTAGAGTGGGACATA
Organism: Sinocyclocheilus rhinocerous; assembly: GCF_001515625.1. NCBI lineage: Eukaryota > Metazoa > Chordata > Actinopteri > Cypriniformes > Cyprinidae > Sinocyclocheilus > Sinocyclocheilus rhinocerous. The sequence continues at coordinate 1,241,802 of NW_015629065.1, forward strand.
GATCCATTTGCATTGCAGAATATTATTGTCAGGTTCTGTGGCAGCTTGACTGCCATGGCAACAAACAGCAGGACCTATTGGCTAGTGAGCAAAACATTATTACATTTTAGGTGAAAATAATGGGTTTAAGAGTGACAGATCACCATCTGATCAGCGTTCATGTACGAATCATAGCAACCTGTGCTTATTTTTAACACTTCACTTACCTTTTATCTTCTACACTGTTATTCAAATGATTCATTTCAGATGGGAATGTATGAACTGTGATGCAGTCCCTCGGATTGACTGTTTGGTTGAGGCAGATTGTGATAGTAGTTATGCAGTGCACTCTCAACTAATGACTTCTAATGGCAGTTGTCTTGGGAAGTGTTTAGGAGCCAATTTTTCCGCATTAGTGCAGGTTGTGACGATGTGAAGGAAACGTGTGTGGGTTTGAAGGAAAGAGAAGTGGAAGGGAAGGGGTCGCGGGGGGCCTCGGGGCTCACCTGCTCACGACACCTCATTTATCAACAGAGGCCCTCAAACAGATGGTGCCATTCCAGATCCACACAAGTACGTTGACATGATACGCCGTCAAAGGGAGAGAGCGAATTGAATGTACCTGAACTGAACTTTGAATTTAACTGAATTGAATTAAATGCAACAGATGGATGGTGTGATTAGAGTGGGGAAAAAAGGCAGAGATGAAAATTTACATAGAAGAAGCAAACACCACAAAGAAATCGAAGACCTATTCAGTGTTCAAGAGAGGGCAAGAAGGGAAAGTTGGCAGGAAAGAAGGACACACTCTCACCGACTCTCCTCTGTCATCTACAAAGCAGTTAAATAAATCATTCTCTCATTCCCTATTCTCTCATCCCTCTCTCCTCTCTTTGCCTCCTTTAATCTCTCAGCACTGCTGCTGCTGTGCTCTCAAAAGCTCCAAATACAGACACTCCGCACCAGGAAGTGCTCTCAGCTCACACTCATAAGAGCTTTATTGGCTTTGTTTTATGTATATATGTGTGAGGCTCTCTATGTATGTAAGAGAGTAAGGAAAGGAGATGTGGAGCAATTTTATGTTTGAGGTTAGTATGTGTATGTATGTGTGTGTGTTGCATATACACTATATGGTGGCCAAAAAAGGTATGTGTAAACCTGCTTCTAATTAATGGGTTTTCAGCCATTGCTTTTAGTAGAATACCTTTCTGCTCCAGCATGACCGGCAGTCCCCCTGTGCACAAAATAAGGTGCAAAAATAAATGGTTTACAGAGTGTGGTGTGAAAGAACTTGACTGGTCTGCACAAAGCGTGACCTGAACCTCACTGTACACCTTTGGAGTAATTGGAAAGGTAATTGCATTGCAGGTGACACAGCCATTCATTGATTTTACTTTTCGTTAAATTAATTGTTGATGTTATGGTACTTTTATTTTTTAATGATGATTTATAGATCTATTATGATTTCATTATGAATTAATGGATCGATGAGTTTTATTTTGGTATTAGCTGTACTCAGTGTTGGGAAGGTTACTTTGGAAATGTAATAGGTTACAGAGTCTTGCATTGATTACTCTGATCTGATCCAAACCGTTAGGCCCGGAGAGCTCGCGAGCCGAAGCATTGCCAGTCACGACTAACCGATTCATGGTTTATTAGAGATTTAATTATCGAATGGAGAATTCGGAAAATAATCGCTTTAGTACATTCGGCAGGTAATTATACAAGAATAATATTAAAATAGCGGCCAAATCGGCTGCCAGGCCACCGGGAATAGTCCCGGTTCTCCCGATGGCCAGTCCG
>NW_015629065.1:1244561-1253602 GCF_001515625.1 Sinocyclocheilus rhinocerous
ATTGTCCCGGTTCTCCTGATGGCCAGTCTTTGCCTGATTTCCACAGACACGCAGAACGTGCAGGATTCATATAGTCTTTTCGCAGCTTAATATTCATAGACACTAGTCCATATCGCGTTTTGATTCAAGTGTACTGACCTGCTTTTGATTTATTCGTCCAAAATGTGGCATATTCCGTCCGCGTTAGGCTATACTAGGAATTCCGTTTTTATGACTGGATTCTACAAACCAGTCTTGTGTTTTCCGCATCGCGGAAATTATAGGGCCGTATGTCTCAGAGTAGTCGGTGCAATTTGGGAAAGAAATCAATTAAATCTGTATGTGGATGTGTGTAAATATTCAAATGTAATCCCCTTTGTAATCGTTAACATTTTCATAAGTAACTATAATTTAATTACACATTTTTTCTTAGTAACTGTAACTGATTACAGTTACATTTATTTCGTAATTAAATTACGTAACGCCGTTACATGTAACTAGTTACTCCCCAACACTGGCTGTACTGTATATCAGCTACTGTATATCAGCTTTTTTTTAAATACCTTTTTAATCTTATTAAAAGGGTTTTTCTTGTTTACATTTTACACTTATTTAAATAAGTATATATTTTAGTTTTATAGGGCCCTTTTATTTTTTTCAAAATTCAGTTATTTTTTTCTTTAAATTTTTCTGGATTCTGTTTTTTTTTTTTTTTTTTTTTTTTTCAAATGATTTTTACTAGACTACGTTTTAATGGTTAAATTAAAAATTATTAATCAGAAAGCATGTCTAATTCATTGAAATCATAAAACATACACAATTTAATTTTCTGGATTCCATTTTAATGGTTTGATTAAAGGTACAATATGTACGATTTTTTTATTAAAATATCCAAAAACCACTAGAACAGTTTTATATATTTTGCTGACTTGTGTACTTACATTATCCCAAATGTTTCGAATAATGTTTAAATCCAGAGAAATAAGCAATTTTAACTAGTGACACGGACCGTGTCTATAGTGTCATTGTGTCGCCTGCCAATGACGTCATAACCCCTCGATTTCCGGTTTTGTTTTGTAGAAAACATGGAAACACCAAAGACGCTTTAATATGTTGTGCGTTTTAATAGACAGGTGACGACCGCACAGAGTAGCATTATAACAGAACGTTCAAATGTATCTAGTATGATAAAACAGCGCTGCTTACTTCCGCTGCTTTCCGGAAGGAGCGGAAGCGGTCGACTGTGGCATAATAAAAGCTTCGCTGCTTTCGAGCCGTGTGTCGCGCTCGTTCAGCGGCCTCGTTTCGCTTCGACGGCTTTCAGTCTCACCCTGCTTCATACTACGACGTTAATAAATCTTTAATACATTAGCTCATCAATTAACATGATTTCTGCCCGAGTCCCATCGGATTGCTTCGGCTGTGGGGATGAAGACGACAACTCCCATGATTCCACACTCAGTCACGGCGTCATCTAACTACTCCTTTGTTTTGAATACGCGCCCTCTAGTGGCAAAAAAGTACATATTGTGCCTTTAAATTTTAATACTCAAAAGCATCTTTAATTAATTGATTTTATGAAAAAAATAATGTATTATTATTTTATTTATTTATTTATTTTCACAAATTTGTTGTGTATTAAAATTTTTCTGGTAAATGAATTCTGGTAAATATTTTTTCTGGTACTGCGTATTTTTTCTACACCATTCATTCACATAGAGACACGCAGAACATGCAGGATTCATATTTAAATAGTATTTTTGCAGCTTAATATTCACAGATTCATCCAAAATTTGACAAATTCCATGACATTCCACGTTATACAGTAAATTCCATTTTTATGACTCCGCGATTCCGTCCACGTTTTCCACATCGCGGAAATCATAAGACCCTGGTTTTGCTTACTACAGCTTTTGTTTTTTGGATAATTTTTGGAGTTAGTATGTACAGCGAAAAAACTCCAAACCTTCTGCACCTAATGGGTGGTCCAATTTAAAGTCGGCATGAAATTAAAATTAAACATAATTTGGAAAAAAAACATCAATAATATGCAATAACATTCATTAACACAGGTAGGCATTTTAGGATTGCATGTTATTGATCTTACTGTGAATGATTTATACAAAGTATGTTTATTTTTATTTTGTTTTAATGTTTTGACCTTGTAATGTTTAATGAACCTTATGATGAAATGACAGACTTCACTCTGGTTACATATGCAGGACTTCTCCTCACAATACAAAAGAAAGATCGTTTGCTATTTCCGTTTCATCGCGACTTTAATCAAAATGTCATAACTCGATCTTCCAGTGACGAATTCCATACTTCTCCAATGATTTAGTCTTTTTACATCAAAAAACATATTTTAGTAGTAATAGGCTATTTTCTATCCTGTTTTCCACCCTCTCTTTGAAACACGCTGTTTTGATAGGCATGCCACATTCAACAGTTTTGCATATTAAAATAATAGATGGAGACTGCTGTGTTGTACGTTCGTATCAAATGATCTGTAACCGACAAAGCAATAGTGACACAATAGTCACACTTGTGTTGTGACATTGCTGTTTGATCCAATCTAGTCAGCACTGCGTCTCTTTTAGTTTTAGTCTCTCTGAAAAGCCTGTAGAAATGTGTCTTGTTTAAAAGCAGCCGCAGTAAAATGAAGTGAACAAATGAACAGTGACTTACTGAAGGTCTGGAATGTATTTACTCCTACTACATGCTTGAATCGGTGGGCGAACTAAAGAGGTAATGATGTAGAAGTAGGAGTTGATCTTCTTCTGCAGAAACCATCTTTCGTCGCACCATGACGTCTTATTGAGATGAAACAGGTCATTTTGGCAGCTTGGCTTCAATAAAATCTGCTTAATGTTGAGTTCTGAAACTTACAAGACTAACTTATGGAAATTTGATTTATTTGAAATTTCTCAATTCATGACCTTTAAATTTAAAGGGGTCATATGATACGATTTCAATTTTTCCTTTCTCTTTGAAGTGTTACAAGCTCTTGGTGCATAAAAAAGATCTGTAAAGTTGCAAAGACTAAAGTCTCAAATCCAAAGAGATATTCTTTATAAAAGTTAAGAGTCATGTTCTTTTTAGCAACATCATATGACCCCTTTAAATCATTATTAAAGACTTACAGTATTGAACCATGTTAAGAACACAGGTTTTGAACACAGATGTTTTTGTTATGTATTTGCTCAAAATTCATTAAGTTTTGCCCCAAAAAATCTTCCGAAATGCACCTTTAAAAGAAATCCCCTTCAGCCATGTTCTTAAATCTATTGGAAACCTTCCCAGATGAGTGGAAACTAGCTTCAAAGGCAAGACCAACTCTATTAATTCTCATGTTTTTTAAATTAAATGCCCACCAAGTATATAGATATAGGTGTGTTTTTCAGGTGGCCACACACTTTTGGCCTTTTAGTGTGCGTCCTTCTTCTGGTCTAGTGGTGTGCATGCAAAATCAAAAAAGGTGACAGAAAAGTCCAGAACCTGATCACTCACAGTAATTGTGCATTCCATAATCTGTCTCATCTGTAAGCACAAATCATTTATACTGTGCTGGAGGAAAAACAAAACTTAATCAGTGGGATACCTCATTATATAGCTGAATGAATGTGATCGCTCGCTACACACAGGGTTTCCTTAAAAAGCCCGACAGCATCTCTTTCTCACGGTCCAAACCTGCAGCTTTCGGAAAATTATCATCGATACAGACTTTTCTCTGACTTTAAAGAATCAAAGCGTGCTGTGAGAGTTGGCGAGGGAGTGAGATTCGCTCTGTGACCTCAACACTGCCCAGGTGTTTGTGTGTGCGTGTGTCTGCAGTCACAAAGTTCAGCCCCTCGAGCCTCGCAGCCTGCTCACTTATGAGCCGGCGTTGCGTCTCTGTTGTCAAAAGCGAGGGACTGGAGGCTGCTGTTTGTGACTGACCCCAAAACTCTCTGGATGAGGATGGAATGAAAATGTAATAGAGAAACGGTTGAAAGTCCTTGAAGGGAGTTTGCTCCAATCATTCAGGATTCAAGGTGTGTGTGTGTGTGTGTGTGTGTGTGTGATTAGAGCATTGATAGATTATGTTTTTAAATAAATTGGTTATATAAATCACTGTAGTAGTGTTTTAATGGCTATCGGTGGAGTTGAGAGGGCCATGTGACTGTTCCCTACTGTTCGCACTTATTAATTGACCAGCTGTAATGGGCCAAACCCTGTGCCCTCTTTATAGGCCACTCTCTTACACACAGAAACTCCCCAAAACTACCCCTATGGTATTGTTTAGCTCAGCCCTGAATGCATTTTTGCTATCCCACCAGGAAAGTAGTTTTTTTATCAGCCTTTTGTTGTATTCAAGCACAATTAATTTTAGAGTAATGGCCCATACGGCCTATTGTAGGATGCATATTTCTCTGCCGTGATTATTTCCATATTGCGCGTTGTTGATAACAGCAATATCTTCTCTGAACACAGTCAGCGGCTTTCTCGAATGAAGGCTTTTTAGAAAAGGTCCAGCTATTTTGATGAGTGTCGGAGATGATAGCAGCACCACAGGAATCATTTATGCCTCCCTTCGCTAGATATAACCATTAAATAGATGTCCACAAAGGACGTAAAGCCAGATTCTAGAATGTTGTCCGTAGTCTAAACAGCCTTTAGGTTGCGTAATTGAAAAAGGACATTATAAAGCTCTATCACTTCTTTGTGGGGTCTAAAATAGATAAAATGTTGTGATGACAGTGCAACCACAAGCTGCTGGCAGCATACTAATGCAGGGCCGGGCTCTGCTGTGGTCATTTCATAGTCTTAGTCACACTTGATTTTGGGGTTGATTTCCATGTTTATGAAGTTTAGCGCTACAGGATTCAATTTATTTCATTGATCATTACATTTGATGATCTCTTTACTTGCTGTGATGTTAATTCTCCAGCCTCTGAGCAGAAATTGCTCTTGGCATTAGAGGTCATGTTGTGATGAGGTGAAGGCAGGAAAGGGAACTGGATTCTCTACCTAATGCACATGCCCCCGCACAAGTCTCAAGGCCTTGATTTCAAGGGTACCTGCAGTCACCGCAGGTATTCTTTATGTGGATTATTGTTGGGTCATTTCTGTGCCTTTTGTATTGGAGTACCTTTTGAATTCTCAAACTGTTCTAAAATGAATATGCACAGCTGTAATTTAAAGTATTTTTTATAAAATGGTTTACCAGACTTTCAGAAAAGTCTGGCTAACCTCAGGCACTTAAACTTTTTTTAATTATAACTTGATTGCACAATGGCAATGAACAAGATAGAGCCTAAGAGGGTAATAAATAAAGAGCTACTATAAAGTTTGCCCTGCTTGTCCTTGATGTGTCAACTCTGTCAAGTTAATTTTGATATTTTGAACAATTTTTGGGTAATATACAGAATTCTGTAATTTTATCAAAAAAAGATGGAATGATGGAAAGTGAGACAAACCAATTAATCAGAATTGCTATTGTTAATAGTGATATTGTCAATATTATTTGAGCTATTGTTTTCCTACCAAAAAAGAAAATTGTTCACTTCCTGTACAATGATGTCTTAACTTACAGCAATTATTTTTGCAATATGTAAGAGTATCAGTGTTATTTTAGTATACTTTATAGGCAATTAGTACATACTACTACTATAATTTATTAATATTTTGAATACATTTTTATTTTTATATTTTCAGTTTTCATTTTAAATTTCCTTTGTTTTTCTAAAATTGTTGTGTTTTGTAATTTCAATCATTTTTTTCTCTAAATACTGCATTTCTACTTCATGTTTTGTTATAGTTTTAGTAATTTTAGTACTTCAACTTATTTCAGTTAGTTTCCAAGGCAAAATTTATATACAAACAATTTTTGATAGTTTTATTTTTATTTTTGGTAACAATAGTCAGCAATAACACTTGTACTTGTATGTTTTCTGTAAATTTGCACCAATGTTTTGCATCTACTCCCCTTTTATGGTTAAGGGAAACATTTTTATTTATTTATTATGCCTCAAATGACTTTCAAAGAAGCACAACTGTCCAACTGAGAGAGAGTTTTGGTATCTCAGTCTGTTCCTGGTAGTGTAAAGTACAATAAATTGTGATATTGCTTGTTTGTTCTTGGGGCACTACCCCATGATGCCTTGCCTCTGCGGTGTCCTTGGGTGTGCTTGGCTGATTATGTTGTCGAGGTAGGTGGTGGTGGGGTGGGGTGGGGAGGGGGTTATAGTATTAGCGGTATGCTGCCTCGGATCCTCCTGCACCTGCAGTCTCCTGATGTTTAACCCTGCACTCCATGGTAGTGTTGCACTGATTACTGGTTGTCCTGTGGGACATTGATTGTCCTGTTCCTCCCTGGCAAACCCCACACAATGCTGACGAATGAACTCCTGGCCCTGCCAAGTCCAATTAACTGTCAGTGCTGCATCGACGCGCCCCCTCCGTAACTGAGGAGAGGGAAGAAAAACAAACTTTTAATCAAATTGTGCTTCGGGCCCCAAGGTAACTGGGGTTTTATTCTGAATTCTGCTCCATTCTTCTCTGTCGGCTGTTACACACTTTTCTTAAGAAGGTTGTTGAGAGAACAATTTGTTTTTGCATGATTAAGGACAAGGAACAACAGCCTTCACATTTTAATGACAGTTTTCAACCAGCTATAATGTATGAACTATATATTTAACATATGTATCTGTTTAGCGTCCAAAGCTTAGTTGGCTCCCTACGGAGACAGCATTTTAAAGCGTAAGAAGGCTTCCAACATAAAGGCTGATCCAAACGGTAAACAAATTAATTTGGTTTCCTCTTAAGATGCTTAGTTTTAGCCAAACTGTAAAGTAGCATCACATCCCAGAATGCATTGCGACATACTTAATGAAAAATATATTCAATATAATTAAACCTATTTCATTTAACACTGAAAAACAGGGACACAAAATCATTCTATTGAATTAAAAACCGATTACTAAGCCATATTTGTGTGCTAAGGACATTTATGCTTCCTAGTTAGCTTGTTAACATGTTTAGTCTTCTAGGTTTTGGATGAAAGCTATAATTTCCAGTTAGTATATAACTTGCAACATCTTTGAGAAGGAGACTAGATGTGTTTTTAATTTTTTACTGTGGCTTTATAACCTTGAAGTGCTCTGTTTCAGTTTTTTTTTGACATTGCCCATCAGTTTAGAAGTTTAGAAACAGCATCTTTGCTATTTCGTAATTTTTTATTATGACTTCTGACTGACTGAGCTTCAAAGTCGAACAGTCCTATGCAATACTGTTTGGTTTTCTTTTTTTAAGCTGAAGACAATGGCTATCTCTGTGAACGTGGCCTTGCTGATGCTCCCAAGGTCATGATAAACAACTCCAGACTGGCTTGCTTTGATTATCCTGATGCAGACATTAAAAGCCCTGAAATTCAATTAAATTCCTGCCTTTTGCCTCAGAGCAAAAGAGAAGAGGCATAGGGAAAGAGAAAGGCCGGTGTGCATTGGTAAGGCTTAATAAGAGGAACAAAGGGATGGGGTTTGTGATCTCTGCGTCTGAGAAAGGGCATCTAGACGATAAGGTTCAAAGGAGAGTTTTAAATAACGTTTAGTTGCTTCCACGATTTCATACTTGTGCTCCTCTTTTGAATAAACTCCAAAGGAATTCAAGGTTACTGTCAGGGCTGTAATAAAATAGTGGGTAACACTTTATAATAACTTTCATTAATAAATCATTAACAAACATTACATAATGTTTAACTAATCATTACTTAATATATATTCACATTATCTAGAAATATGAGATAATGTGCTTGTTAATGTTAACTAATGAATAGGGTTGGGCCGGTAGACGATGCCATCTTCCATCACCGATGGCTGACAGTCATCACGATGTTAAAGCTGACATCGTGATTCGCCCCCCACCACCCCCTCTCCCGCAATCCGCCGCATCCCAGTTCCGTGTTCGAAAAGGAAATGAAGTGTACTACGGAAACCCTAAAGGGAATAAATAGCCTACGAGATGGGAGGATACAAAAATATTTCAATACTTTTTAACAACTCCAGACTGGCTTGCTTTGATTATCCTGATGCAGACATTAAAAGCCCTGAAATTCAATTAAATTCCTGCCTTTTGCCTCAGAGCAAAAGAGAAGAGGCATAGGGAAAGAGAAAGGCCGGTGTGCATTGGTAAGGCTTAATAAGAGGAACAAAGGGATGGGGTTTGTGATCTCTGCGTCTGAGAAAGGGCATCTAGACGATAAGGTTCAAAGGAGAGTTTTAAATAACGTTTAGTTGCTTCCACGATTTCATACTTGTGCTCCTCTTTTGAATAAACTCCAAAGGAATTCAAGGTTACTGTCAGGGCTGTAATAAAATAGTGGGTAACACTTTATAATAACTTTCATTAATAAATCATTAACAAACATTACATAATGTTTAACTAATCATTACTTAATATATATTCACATTATCTAGAAATATGAGATAATGTGCTTGTTAATGTTAACTAATGAATAGGGTTGGGCCGGTAGACGATGCCATCTTCCATCACCGATGGCTGACAGTCATCACGATGTTAAAGCTGACATCGTGATTCGCCCCCCACCACCCCCTCTCCCGCAATCCGCCGCATCCCAGTTCCGTGTTCGAAAAGGAAATGAAGTGTACTACGGAAACCCTAAAGGGAATAAATAGCCTACGAGATGGGAGGATACAAAAATATTTCAATACTTTTTCTCGCAGTTATATCGTTGGGTAAGTATAGGCGACTGTATATAAATTGCGGGCATCAGGGAGCCGCTATTGAAACCGATTTCGATTCCGCGCTCTCATTTTACTTTCACTTTCACTTTTGACATTCGCGATCAATCACAAGGACTCTATACTATGGAGCAGCAGTACTTACCACACATTTGATAAGATTAGATGTTTGTCATTGGTGCTCAGGTTCTGCAAATCATTTGCCATCGTCCTATCAGACATTTCTCCTTACTCGGTATATGTGGTAAGTGAACTTTCATGTACTGCAATGCAACAGGCTACCGCTAGCAAGCGGCTAACCTTTTAGTGGCTCCGTAGAAC
>NW_015629065.1:1253629-1266480 GCF_001515625.1 Sinocyclocheilus rhinocerous
GATTAACAGGTTGTTATTTAATGTAAATTGAAATGCTTGCAAATGTCATTAAACTTTCAATTCATATGATCATGCATGTTTTAAAAAAAAATCTTCAAATGATCTTGACAGATGGTTTACAATGATTAAAAGCTTCATTAATAAATCATTAGCAAACATTATATAATGCTTAACTGATCATTAGTTAATGTTTACAAATGCAAAAATATTTCAATACTTTTTCTCGCAGTTATATCGTTGGGTAAGTATAGGCGACTGTATATAAATTGCGGGCATCAGGGAGCTGCTTTATTAATTTTAAGCACTTCACAAACTCTTCATGTTAATATATTCATTAACTCATAATCCCAGTCTGTAAAGGTCGTATATTTGGTCTTTGTTTGTTGTGTAGACTTCTATTATTTGCACATCTTAAATCATTTATTAATAATTTGTTAAAGGGGTCATATGATGCGATTTCAATTTTTCCTTTCACTTTGGAGTGTTACAAGCTCTTGGTGCATAAAGAAGATCTGTCTGTTTGCAAAGACTAAAGTCTCAAATCCAAAGAGATATTCTTTATAAAAGTTAAGAGTCAGCCACACCTACCTAAAACGGCTCGTTCTAACACACCCCCACATATCTACATCACTATCCTATCTAAAGTGGAAACTATTCATCAATTGTAAATGTTTATAAACATTTACTAATCATTAGTACCTTCATGAGCAGTCATTTTGATGGCAAAAAGTGTTCAAAATGACCGGAATTTATCCTATTTTCACATCTTTACAAATCATTTATTAATAATTTGTTCATTTTTTTGCAGTACCCAATCTAAAGTTGAGACTATTCATCATTTGTAAATGTTTTTAACATTTAAACATAATTTTTTTAGTATCTTTATTGGCATTGGATATTAGCTACTGTAACAAAGTTTGTGTAAAGGGTGGTTAGTTAAGTTTAGCTAAATGTTTGGTAAAGACATTACACACACTGTAATTTGGGTGCAAAACATGTTTTATTGCCTCAACACTTATATTAGTATACTATTGTGAATCGTTAAACCATATTCATTGAATCATACATCAACAGGAGGGGGAAAAACAACAAAAATACTTAATTTATCATTTATCAAAACAATGCAATATAAACCGATTGAATCGTGTTCCCTTATAGTGATCAAATTGACCCCTGTACACTGTTGACCCCTTACCCAACCCTTAAACCTACCCATACCACCAAACCTGTCCCTAACCTTACTATGGTTACTATTACTAATGTTTAATACATTTATTAGTAAACATTAACAAGCACATTATTTCACGTTTTTAGATATGTGAATATATATTAACTAACGATCTGTTAAGCATTACATAATGTTTGTTAATGATTTATTAAAGTTATTATAAAGTGTTACCGAAAGTAAGAATAATTGTAGATTACGATTTGCCTTTGAGAAACTGAGAAACTATTTGCTATTAATAATTGTGAAGACAAAGACTTAACTGGGAAAAAAAACCTCTCAATCAGTATTGTCTTGTCATCCGGTAAGTGGTATCTTTTAAACAATATGCATTACTTAGCAAGCATAATTGCATAAAATATGAATACTTTTTCTCAGAAAATATTTATTGAATTAAGTTTGTTTTTCCTGCCTCATTGGCAGAATTTTTTTTTAATATACTTAAACATAAAATTGAAAATATATTTAATAGGCTAATTTATCAATTTAATAATATATTTAATTAAGCCATATATTTATGTATATTTAAAAATATATTAAAATTGTATTGTACCCTATACTCTATTTTTTTCTAGATTAAATTTGTTTTAAGGATGTCTGAATATTTTTAATAGAAAATAAGACATAAATGCTGATTAATTAAATTATTTTTTTCGCAGTATTGATGTTGACAACTGAGTTGAGAAATTTTGTGCAATGAAAGTCTTTGTTACCTCCTGTAAGATTATTTTTAAATATCTTGTCCAGCATTGATTCTTTTTTCCCCAGTTGTGCATCTACAAGAGTAAATACCAGCTATTGTGAGCCATACTAATTTTAAGTCTGATTTAGATAAGATCATTTGCTTTTGTTCATCAGGGGAATAAAAAGAATCTTTTCCTCGGCAGATCAATACGGCAGCCTCTCTCTAGTAAACTTTACCAAAGAATGGATGAATCAGATTTGTTTTTTTTGTTTTTTTTTTACATTCTATTTGTCTTCTTGTCAGACATCTGCAACTCTGTCATGAGGGAAGTAACAAATAACTGCATTGGGAGTCTTTTGATTGCCAGTTGTTCTCAGTACCAAGCAGTTTTATTGCCATGCAAGAGATCATGACTAATAATCCATTAACTCGCACTAAAACTTCCCCAGCAACAAGCCTTTTTTTCTTCAAATCTATTTTTGACTGTCAGTTAGAGAAAGAGATACACAATTGATTTCTCAGGGAGTCACTGATGTGTACCTTTGACTTCACTGTGACTTTGAGAATCCACAGGAATAATTCATGGGCCCCGGTGAGTTCCCAAAGACGAGAAGAACAAAACTGCATTCAGAGATCTTGCCGCTCATTCCGGATAATTCTGCGCCTCTGAGCCTGCCAACCTTTTCCAGAGAGGCTGAGGTTCTCCTGAGGGTTCTTCATGTGACTGCTGAGTGGATGAGGGAGGAGAGGGACAGCTGTGATTGACACACATTGGCCACTTCACAGGACCCTCAGAGCCCCGACCGCAGAAGCGGTTCTTCATTCCAAAGCCTTCTTCGGCCACTGAGGCTGTTCCCTTACCTCCACTTTCGCTGCTGCAGTCACTCCGCTAATGAAGCTTTAATGTGGTCCTTGCTTAAGTGGGCAGCTCTCTGATGGAGCTCAAGTCGCCGTTTCCTGAGAACCCAATATTTCTCAAAGCAACTCAATTCTTAGCATTTAAATTTTAAACGGCTGTTTGCATGGGTTATGGTTGATTTAAAACAACCCAATTGTTGTTACAAATGCAACAGAAACGTCTCTTCTCATTTCAGCCTAATGTTGATGTAAACACATGAAGTTATTGTTGCAAAGATAATCTGCTTTCCCACACAAACTGATTCAAGCGATGCACTCTGACCCTCGATGATAGAGCACGTCATTGTTGTTCTCCCGAGTCTGTCCTCCATGTTTAATCTCCATGGCTCTGGTGGGCAGACGGCCACCTGCCGAGAATCGTAAACCCCTTGCAAAGATTTATCTCCTTACAATGAACATTAGCATAATGTCAGATCATTAAAAGCCAATTATACTGATCTGTGTGTGTGCGTGTGGTGAAAAGTGTTAGGAAAGTTTCTTGGAAGGAAAATTTTCATGCTTTTTCGCTGTAGCTTTGGTGTACTGATGTGGTGGTATATCCAGAGGCGCTCGCAGGATCTCGATCCATGGTGCGGAGAAGAATGCCCCCAAAGACCACCCGTCATTTCCAGTGTATTTACACAAGCATGATAGTTGTGAGAAACAATGAATCGTGCACTTACATGTTGATTGTTGAGTTGGTGAACAAACTGCAAGGTAAAGCTATGAAGTGTAGGAGGCGGAGATGTTTTTCATCTGAAGACATGTTTAAAATAGATTTCAAATCCACTAGAGACATTCTATGAAAAACATCAAGTTACAGGTCATACTTTCTACTGAACACCATTCACAACACAAGCCAAACCCCCTAGAGAAATTATTTTTCATTATAGGATTCGATCACATACCAACAGGGCTACTACTCATGCCATATATTATTTATTAATTATTGTACTGTAATAAATATTACTTTAGTGAATCAATTTTTATTTTATTTATAATTATTGTAATTATTAATAACTTGTTATAATTATTTCATTTAAATTTCAGTTGTTTTCTTTTGTTTTGTTGAAAAGTCCAGTGTTTTTACCTGGCATTATATGTGATTATAGGGTCAACAGGGCCTACGATGACATTCTGGATTCTGGAAAATGATTTCAGTGCAGGTTGGTTTTGTTTCAAGTTGATTGAGAAGGTGGTTGCACAATGATTTAAATGTGGATAAGGATATCACTAAAACAATTTTTTTGTGCTTTCAAACGATTAATCGCAATTAATCGCATCCAAAATAAAAGTTTTCCTTTACATAATATATGTGTGTATACTGTGTATATTTATATATGTGTGTATACTGTGTATATTTTATTCATAGAAAAATATGCTATGTTTACATATTAAATATATTTATATATAATATAAAATATAAGAATATAAATATATAAATGTGTTTATATATGTAAATATTTTCAAAATATATACTGTATGTGTGTGTATTTATATATACATAATAAATATACACAGTACACACACATACCTGTATATTATGTAAATAAAAAAGTTTATTTTGGATGCGATTAATCGCGATTAATCGTTTGACAGCACTACTATTTTTTCTTTACACAAATATTTAATCATAATAAAAAATTTATTCCTCAAATTACACTTTTTTACATTTTTAAAAATTATTTCTCAAGTTAAAGGGATATTTCACCCCAAAATGAAAATTACTCCATAATTTACTCACCCTCAAGCCATCCTAGATGTATTATTAAAAAATGTCCTGGCTCTTCCAAGCTTTGTAATGGCAGTGAATGTGGGATTGAGATTTTAAAGCCCAATAAAGTGCATCCATCCATCATAAAAAGTGCTCCACATGGCTCCGGGGGGTTAATAAAGGCCATCTGAAGTGAATTGATGCATTTTTGTAAGAAAAATATCCATATGTAAAACTTTATAAACCGTAATCTCTTGCTTCCGGTAACTGTCACACGCGTGTTCACAAGAGAGTGACATTCCAGAGGATGACGTAGGATGTAGGCGTAGGATGAGCTCTGGTGAGAAGTGACGAATGCATAAGCACAGAGGAGACAGCAAAATAAAAAACACCGGTCACGAGTTAGAAGTACAAAATGAGCATTTGTACAGAAAAATGTCGGGGTATTTCGATATAAGCCAAGAGGAGACTGGTTTTCCTTTGCTGTAAACAAAACTTGGTTCTCACAAGACTAGCATATTCTCACTGAGCTTATGCTACGCCTACGTCCTACATCATCTGCTGGAACACCACTCTCTCATTCACAAATGCATCGCTTTGCTTCAGAAGGCCTTTATTAACTGCCCAGAGCCGTGTGGAGTACTTTTTATGATGGATGGATGCACTTTATTGGGCTTCAAAATCTCAACCCCCATTCACTGCCATTATAAAGCTTGGACATTTTTTAATATAACTCAGATTGAATTTTTCTGAAAGAATAAAGTCGTATACACCTAGGATGGCTTGAGGGTGAGTAAATCATGGGGTAATTTTCATATTTGGGTGAACTATCCCTTTAAAACTTTTTCATTGTGTATGCAGTCTTTTCCCATTTCCCTTGTAGCTCTGCTTAGTGTAGAAGATCCTACAACAGCAGTTACAGGCAGCTTTATTCCCACAGCTGCAATCAGAAGCAGCAGGCAGTGGATTGAGAGAGATAATTCCACCAAGAATTGTCTATTACTAGCATTTGTATTTGCCTGTAGGCATATGCATATACACGCACAAAATGCTTGCAGTCATAGGAAGACTTTGCCGTAGCCTTACACGAATTCCATTTATGAAAAGATTTGCTTTTTCTCACACTGCATAATTCAATTCAAGTTTATTTGCATAGTGCTTTTCACAATACATTGTTTCAAAGCTGCTTCACAGAAAATGTATGTTTCAGTGTTAAAATCAGGATGTATTCTCAGGCAGAGATGAGTGATGTCCATGTGGCAGTAATATACAACTAGTGGTTAGTAAACATCATTCAGTTAAACAGACACATTGAACACTGCTATAAATACCATCCTTCCTAACATGCCAATGCATTGTTATTGTGAATCAGTTTAAAAGGAAACACCAGCATGTTTTGCTATGATAGCTTGCTATTCCAGCTCACTCTTCTGTGCACGCTCTATATAAGGCTTTTGTATGAGATACTTTCTTTTCACATATTATGCAGTATACTATTGCCAGCACCTGCAGAATGAGTTCATGCTCAATAGACTAGCAGCAAACCCGAAAGATATATAACATAACCTCATTTCTGTCCTCCCCCCTTACCAGTTTTCAGCAGGTGCAGATGCCATGGAAACCCATAATGCATTGGCAGTGTAGGTCAGGAGAGATCTTCATTCAACATTACTCTGTCATTGTCCCTGTCCACACATGAGTTTTAATTGCCTTATTCTGAGTCTTCATTTCTGTTTATTTGCTTTGGCATAATGGTCAAGTGGTTCTAGTAATGGATTCATAACGAGCAGTCTTCTGGTTTACGAAATAGGCACATATTTCCCAGTATTATTATTTCCCTTGTCTTTTGATTCTTGCTTCTGGTATAGTATGTTTTACAACTACAACCTTATTCTTGCATTTTTTTATTATGCTTTATGCTAGAGAGAACATCATGTTCTTAGTTTTTAGACTGTAGCTTTTAATAAAATGCTATACTGAAAAAAATTTAATAATTTTTACAGAAAAATACTGTAGAATACTACAGTAAAAACATGTTTACTTTAACCATGTATAGTGAAAAACTGTAAATGGTTTGACATCGCATTATATGTAATTTTACTTTAAAATACAATCTCTTTTTTTTTTTTTGCAATTAAAAACTAAATTGCTATGCTATTTACAGTATGACACATCACATATGGTTATATTTTGTATAATCGGTACGGGTCTTTCGGTTCAGTATGCATGTGTACCAAACAATTACAGCATTGTTTTAACCACTGCATGAGAGGAACTTAATTGGAAACTTCCAGTTTTATATATTGTTACTTTTGATAAGAAACAAAGTCTCATCTTTCAAATTATGTTCTTTTTTTAAGGAAATTCAAACAATAAATGCTGTTTTGACGCTCTTTGATGTGGCATGACAGAGCGCTGTATAAACACCTCGACAAAGCGCGAGTGAGCGTGATCATGCCTTCCTCTTTACTACTAGCTTTAACGCAAAATAAACACGAATGAACATCTCATGCCTCATGTAATAACTCCATCAGTGTTTTAACCGCGGGAAAACATCAATAAAACAGCTTCTACACAAAATGTCATGTAGCATTTCATTTACCCCAGGCAAGTCATCAGTGTCCACAGCTTATTAGTTAGCTAGAGAAATAAAGTATAGAGAAGAAAGTTTGTGAAATATTAGACTATATGCTCATTATATTTTACCTTACCTGTTAGTGATGTCTTAATTATTTAATGTATGTTTAAATACATCTGTTATGAAACAAGTTATGACATCCTCTGTGTAAATAAGTAATATATTTCAACAACAAATAGCAATTTTATAATTTAGAAGTTAATTTAAAAACTGCATTATGTGCAATTTACGTTTGCATACATTTTTTAAAAGTTGAGTGTTGATTATTATTATTTTTTTTTTAAATAGTAATTAAATGTTATGTTTGGGCTCTGTTGTTAATTGTAACCTTAGAGTAATGTAAAAGAGCTTCCTACAGTTTAGAGCATACGCTGAGGTAGATTTTTATCCCTAAGAAAATTTTAATTATAAGTGAATTTATTAAAAGAAAGAGCAATTTGTTCAGTAAACCACTGTTTAATTAAAAATGGCAATTTTATGTTTAGTTTTTTCCCCCTGATGTACCGAAAACATACTGAACAATAATTTTAAAACTTATAGGTACGTACCGATCCATCATTTTTGTGTACCCTATACACCCCATCAAGTAGGTGTATTAACATTATATAACCTAATGAAATATATGGTTATAAGTTGTAAAATATACACGCATCCTATAGAACTTGAAACATTGTCATGGTATTTTAACAGTGAATTTCTCACAACTGCAGCTGCCAGTTTTTACCATAAATTTAACAGGATAATTTTCCAGTGTATGCAAGTCCAGCACATTGGGCGGCCATGTTTTTTAATGAATGCATTGTGGATTAGTGGTAATGCATCATGGTTGTTGTTGTTGTGATTTCAGCACTAGCTGGAGGAGGGGCTGCAACCGTCACCACATTGTAGCAACTTCATAATTAAACATACATCATGAAGCACCATTCTGCATGTCAGACCATTCTCCGCATATTGACCTGTGCTTGAACTATGTGGTATACTGCCCCCTGGTGAAAGAGTTTCACGCTTTTAGGTGAGAAATCAAAGCTAACATGAGCATAACACCCCCCGGCTCAGATCAGGATATATGATAATATAAAATAATAATGTTAAAAAGCTTTATAAATTGGGTTTAAATCACTAAATCTACGAGTATCATTATCAAAAATCCAGCATTGGTGTAGAGTCACACTCTTTCCCGTATGTGGATCACTCGCCTACATCTGCCGGGCCTCTCCGTCATCGACCCTCTGCCACGGCCCCTGGCACCATCTACTTCATCCTAATTAGAATTAATAATTGAAAATAGGAAATCGATGGGTGCAAATTAAGCGCAGCATGAGTGGGCTTTATTGGGTTGACATTGTCTCAAGAGCAGCGGTTGTTGGTCACTGCTGATCTCACATTTGTCTCGTGCATCTCCATCTCATGCATATCTTTATTTTGAGTCATTCCTTTCTGGGTGGAGCATTGTAAAAGAGCCTCTTTTCGTGCTTGTTGGCCTCGTGTCTTAGAGAATAGCTTGTGTTTTTCCCAAGGGAGGAGAGGAAGATAGAATTATTAATTTGGCAAAGCAACGGCCCGTGTAACAATCTGCTGAGGAGGACACTTCTGACTTTTGTTGAATAAGCTACTGGTTTGCTGCACTAGGTCATGGCTTTTCTCGAATTATTCAGGAGCCTCGATAATGACCCGACTTGTGCCTGCATGATTCACTTCAAAGATCTCCTCACCCTCCACAAAAGATGCTGCGATTAGAGTGTGCCGTCCAGCAGGTTCTCTGTGAAAGGTCTCTAGCACTGTATTGAATAGAAGGTGACTTCTCAAGGCTGATATTGATCTGAGTTCACATCCTAGATATATCTCGAACAAATGACCTAGTTGTATCCACAGGAGAGCGTCTTTTCTAGACAGAGATTAGTCAGTGCTTAATTTGATATAGATGTCTCTAAACAACCTTCTTTGAATACAAGGTGCTCAAGTGGGAGAAAAAGTTTAATACCCACTTAAGTTGTCTTGGGTTTGAAAACATAATTCCAAGTTAACAATGGCTTCAGCATCACATCATTTAAAACCTAAATGTGTCTAATTATTACATACTTTTAAATATTCAATCGCAGACCTTTGCTAAAATTCATGTGGCACAGGACAAAATTTTTATAGGTGTTCCCCCTTTCCACTTGGCAATGTTATATCGCATGTCATTTAGCATTATCATAAATAATATTAAAGTGCACTGCTGTTCAAAAGTTTTGGTGTCAGAAACATTTTTAAATGTGTTTGGAAAAAAAAGTCTCTTATGATGACCAAGCCTGCATTTATTAAATAAAAAATTCTGTAAAAACAGTAATATTATGAAACATTATTACAATTTAAAATTTTGAAAATGTTTTCTATTTTAAAATGTAATTTGTTTCTGTGATGCCAAAGCTGAATTTTCAGCAGCCATTACATTTTTCAGTGTCACATGACCCTTCAGCAATGATTCTAATATGCTGATTTGATGCTCCAAAAACATAAAAACGGTGGTGTTGCTTAATATTTTTTAGAAACCATGATACATTTTATTACAGGATTATTTTTTAAATAAAAAAAATCAAAAGAATAGCATTTAATCATAAAAAAGAAATAAATAAAATAAAGCTTGTGTAACATTGTAAATGTCTTTACTGTCACTTTTTATCAGTTTGATCAATTTTTGATCAAATCAATGCATTCTTGCTAAGTAAAAGCTAAGTTTTTGAAAAGAAAATCAAAAGAAAGATTATTTATTCTTAAAAAAAAATAAAAAATCTTGTGAAACATTATAATTGAAAAATTTTTTGAACAAATCAATGCATTCTTGCTAAGAAAAAGTTAATTAAAAAACGTACTCATTATTCTATATATATATATATATAGATATATAGATATAGATATATATGGATATACACACACACACACATATATATAGTATAATAAGAAAAGTAGTTTTGACAATTCTATGGGCAATCATTCATCTATGGGCAATCTTACTGAACACTGCAAGCCAGAAATTAAATCTGTTAACATACACAAGTTTGTTGACGAAATGTTAATTTACTGCAGATACTGTAAGACATCAAAACAGTAAAGTAAAAGTCTTTACATTTGAACCATAACACAGCGTGAGTCATAGCGCGAAAAGATACGACATCAGCACATCCTTATGCTACGTGTCTCCCCTGAGGCTTTGACTGGCAGGTCCCGTGCTGTTCCTCTCTACTGGGGAAAAGGAAACATGTAGCCGGGGCTTGTCTGAGATAAATTAGGGTAGGAGGGATGCCCCGGTCCGTCGAGGCTGCCTGGCAGCTGCAGTGCAAGCGCTCCCCCCTCTGTTATTACAACTCAGCACTATCCACCCCACATGACTATTGGCAGTTCCTTCTGTATATTTAGAATAGCATCCATCAGCTCTCCACCCCACATAATGTATCCCAAATTCCCTAATGTATCCCTAATTCATACTTTAGCAGTCGCCTCTTTCAGCGCACAAATAAATAACATAGTGATAAGTGTCAGTGGAGCTCTAGACGGCCCAGTGGGCCATTTCACGGTGAGAGTATTGGCAGCTTTTACAACTATACATTTAACAGCATGTCCAGGAGACATTTATCATCCTTGTGTACTAAACAATCGGCACTTTTGTCCAAAAAAGAGCTATATTTGTAAATGTATATCAAAGCACTATAGGTCTGTTCATCTGTTGCAGAACCAAGATGAATGTGGAAAATTTAAATGAAGAATGATAGGATAGAGGCATATGTTTGTTTTTTATTTGAGAGGTAAAGGCACTGAAAGTCATGTTCGCCCTTCTGGCACTTCTGCTAGTAGAACTGACCTTTCCATTTTCAAAATACCAAAAAGGAATGACGTTTGGCTCCGTTAATGGTGCTCATTTTTCTGCAGATGTGGATGAAATATTGCACTAAAATACTCACAGAGTGTGATTCACCACTATTTAAATGTGCTTCAACACCACTACCGAATCTACAGCACGAAACATATGACCAGAGAAGTCTGATTACTGAACGATGACTCTCATGAACTGGTTTTATTTAGTGAATCAAACCATGCGCTATATGTTTTTGTTTCACAGAAAGGCAGTGTAGTCTGATTACAGAGCAAATAACTCTTATGAGCAAGTTTATTTTCATGAATTAAAATTGTACAAGAGTATCACTGTGGTCCGATTCTTGAATGAATTAGATTCAAGATTCAAGAGCTTTATTGTCATATGTACTAGTACAGTGCTTCTCAAAGTCCGGACTCCGGTGCGGATCCGGACCCAGAGGGAATTCAGTCCGGACCCGCCTCCATTTAATATTTCAAGAACACTAATTATGAGCGCAGAGCTTATTTGATTATAGCCGTTACCAGGGAAACCGCTATATCTCCACTCCAACAGCGCCTCCTGCTGGCAGAGAATGAATTTGCATTTGCAAGTCTGTTGAGATAAGAAAAAAAAAAATCGGCCAAACATATCGGCCAAAAAATCAGCATCATATATCGGCCATCGGCTGCCCTGATTTCTAAATATCGGCATCGGCCAGAGAAAAAGTATTGTTGCCCAGGGTCTCGTGACATTTGTCAACTTTTCCTTCATGACATTTGTTGTCATGACATCCAGTGAGCGTATGACGTTTGACATAATCAGACGACATTTCACCGCTAATATGTACATTTTTATTTATTTATTTATTTTTGTTATCACTTAGATTATGGCCATTTGACTTATAGCCATGTCCAGTGTTTCCCATACATTGAGTTATTTGTTATTTTCACAAAATCAAAACTGACAGCCACAAATAGATTTTCCAAAAGGATTCTACTTCGTTGAATACACTGAGCACTGCACGTTTCAAAATTAAAATGATTTTTTTAAATGAATTAGGCTACTACTACTACTACTATTACCATCTTGTGCCCTGCAATAATCATTTACTGTTAAATTAATTGTTTTGCAACTTTTGCACTTTATTTTTTCAAAAAATTAATGTTTATTTGTTATGCATGTTATGTATGTTTATTAAAAACAAGTTTTGTAATAACCAATTGTTCCGGTCCGGACCTTTGACATTGAGGAAAATTCAGATTTGGACCTTTGAATATAGACTTTGAGAACCCCTGTACTAGTACAATTAAATTCTTTCTTTGTTTACTCCTCTCGAGAAGGGTAGACAGGGTAGAAAAGGAACAAACATAACTTACAAGGACAATACAAAATACGTAAAAAGATATAGAATTACTTGTAAGATCCAGTTTGTTGAATGTAAAAAATATACAGTGCAAACAGTTTAGTCTGATTCCCAAACAAATGACTCTTATGAGTCTGTTCTTTTTAGTGAATCAAACATACAGTATACAGCTTAATGTTGTTGTTTACATGACCAAGTGTAGTTAAAGATACACATAATGAGTTTCGTCAGTAGGTTTTTTATATAAAAATGTGAGTGAAATGTTACCAAATTTTTGATTATCTAATGTTGTTGTTTAATATGTAGCCTATAGTTAAAGGGGCCATATGATGCGATTTCAATTTTTCCTTTCTCTTTGAAGTGTTACAAGCTCTTGGTGCATAAAGAAGATCTGTAAAGTTGCAAAGACTAAAGTCTCAAATCTAAAGAGATATTCTTTATAAAAGTTTAGAGTCAACCACGCCTACCTAAAACGGCTCGTTCTAACACACCCCCAC